>NW_022437140.1:626379-740055 GCF_009761245.1 Sapajus apella
TGTGTGTGTGTGTGTGTGTGTGTGTGTGTGTGTGTGTGTGTGTGTGTTGAGATGGAGTCTTTCTCTATCACCCAGGCTGGAGTGAAGTGGCATGATCTAGGCTCACTGCAACCTTCGCCTCCTGGCTTCAAGCAATTCTCTATCTAAGCCCCCCGAGTAGCTGGCATTATAGGTGTGTGCCACTGTGCCCGGCTAATTTTTGTATTTTTTAGTAGAAATGGGGTTTCACCATTTTGGCCAGGCTGATCTTGAACTCCTGACCTCATGATCTACCCACCTCGGCCTCCCAAAGTGCTGGATTACAGGTGTGAGCCGCCATGCCTGGCTGTGTATGTGTATTTTTAGTAGAAATGGGGTCTCATCGTGTTACCCAGTTTGGTCTTGAACTCCAGAGTTCATGTGATCTACCTGCCTCAGCCTCTCAAAGTGCTGAGAGTACACCCATGAGCCACCATTCTGGGCAATGACCTTAATTTTTACATGCTCTGCAGAACATCTCCTTCACAAATATTTATGTATTTGTGAACACTACATGGTAGTTAGAATCTTGACTAATACCTATTGTGTGGAGGTAAGGAAGAAAATAAGTCTGAAAAATTAGGTGTATTTCAAAGAGCCTCAATGTTCTGATGCTGCGAGGTATCAAGAAAAGATAATGTAATATCCACTGTGTCAGTATAATAGCTCTAGATTACATGATGAAGCCTAGGAGATGGCTTGGTTATAATCCAGGTTATACCGAACATTTAGAGTTGATTCTTGATTACCCAGGTGCCTAGTGATAACTGGAATTTCAAATTTCTACTTTGAAATTTGGGGGGCAGATCTGACCTGCTCATTCTTTTTGTCCTGTTTTTTTTTTTTTTTTTTTCCTTCCTACATTCATCTTCTATGACCTTTTGCTTTCTTTTCTTCTTTTTTCTTTCTTTCTTCCTTTTTTTTTTTTTTGAGACAGAGTCTTGCCCTGTCACCCAGGCTGGAGTGCAGTGGCGTGGTCTCAGCTCACTGCAACCTCCACCTCCTGAAGTCTCATGTTTTAGCCTCCCTACTTTCTTTTTTGTGCAACTGAGCATATTTGTGACGTTCATACTCCTTAATTAATTCATTCATTCTTTGAGATGAAGTCTCACTCTGTCCCCCATGCTGGGGTACAATGGTGCGACCTCTACTCCCAAGTTTTTGGTGATTCTCCTGCCTCAGCCTCCCCAGTAGCTGAGAGTATAGGTGTCTGCTACCACACCTGGCTAATTCTTGTATTTTTAGTAGAGACGGGGTTTTGTGATATTGGCCAGGCTTGTCTTGAACCTCAGGTGATCTACCCTCCTCAGCCTTCCAAAATGCTAAGATTACAGGTGTGAGCCATGCACTCAGCCAAGTATTCCTTAATTTAGAAATATAATGTTACCAGTTTAGTCTATATTCTTCTTTGTGCTTGTAAATACAGACAGGGTGGAGTGTTTGTGAGATCTGTCCTTACTCTAATGACATAATCTTATTGGTAGAAGTATTGTTGGTGAAGCTCCATTAGGGTGATTCAGATGCTGCTTGAGCTTAGGTGCTAAGTACCTGGCTAGTTCCATAAAGGTAGCAAGTCCAACAGGTTTGTAAAAGCTTCTGATTTCAGGCTGGGTGCGGGGGGCTCATGCCTGTAATCCCAGCACTTTGGGAGGATGAGGCAGGCAGATCACTTGAGGTCAGGAGTTCAAGATCAGCCTGTCCAACATGGTGAAACCCGATTCTATTGAAAATACAAAAAATTAACTGAGTGTGGTGGCAGGTGCCTGTAATCCCAGCTACTTGGGAGGCTGAGGCAGGAGAATCACTCGAACCCAGGAGGCAGAGGTTGCGGTGAGCCAAGATTGTGCCATTGCACTCCAGCCTGGGCAACAGAGCAAGACTCCATCTCAGGGGGGGTAAAAAAAAAAAAGCTTCTGATTTCATCTCCATTTTCTCCCACCCATTTCTTTGATAAGTGATAATTCTTTTTCTCCTTTACATTTAAGGTTCCTCAGAAAATTTTGAGTAAATGGGAAGCCAGTGTTGGACTTGCTGAACAGTATGATGTTCCCAAGGGGTCAAAGAACCGAAAATGTATTCCTGGTTCAATTAAGTTGGACAGTGAGGAAGATATGCCATTTGAGGACTGCACAAATGATCCTGAGTCAGAACATGACCTGTTGCTTAATGGCTGCTTGAAATCGCTGGCTTTTGATTCTGAACATTCTGCAGATGAGAAGGAAAAGCCTTGTGCTAAATCTCGAGCCAGAAAGAGCTCTGATAATCCAAAAAGGACTAGTGTGAAAAAGGGCCACATACAATTTGAAACCCGTAAAGATGAACGGAGGGGAAAGATCCCAGAGAACCTTGGCCTAACCTTTCTCTCCGGGGATGTATCTGATACGCAGGCCTCTAATGAACTTTCCAGGATAGCAAATAGCCTCACAGGGTCCAACACTGCCCCAGGAAGTTTTCTGTTTTCTTCCTGTGGAAAAAACACTGCAAAGAAAGAATTTGAGACTTCAAATGGTGATTCTTTATTGGGCTTGCCAGAGGGTGCTTTGATCTCAAAGTGTTCTCGAGAGAAGAATAAACCCCAACGAAGCCTGATGTGTGGCTCAAAAGTGAAGCTCTGCTATATTGGAGCAGGTGATGAGGAAAAGCGAAGTGATTCCATTAGTATCTGTACCACTTCTGATGATGGAAGCAGTGACCTGGATCCCATAGAACACAGCTCAGAGTCTGATAACAGTGTCCTTGAAATTACAGATGCTTTTGATAGAACAGAGAACATGTTATCTATGCAGAAAAATGAAAAGATAAAGTATTCTAGGTTTCCTGCCACAAACACTAGGGTAAAAGCAAAACAGAAGCCTCTCATTAATAACTCACATACAGACCACTTAATGAATTGTACTAAGAGTGCGGAGCCTGGAACTGAGATGTCTCAGGTTAATCTCGCTGATCTGAAGGCATCTAGTCTTGTTCACAAACCCCAGTCAGATTTTACAAATGGTGATCTTGCTCCAAAATTCAACATGTCATCAAACATATCCAATGAGAACTTGCTAATAAAGGGTGGGGCAGCAAATCAAGCTCTATTACATTCGAAAAGCAAACAGCCCAAGTTCCGAAGTATAAAGTGCAAACACAAAGAAAATCCAGTTATGGTAGAATCCCCAGTTATAAATGAAGAGTGCAGTTTAAAATGCTGCTCTTCTGATAACAAAGGCTCTCCTTTGGCCAGCATTTCTAAAAGTGGAAAAGTGGATGGTCTAAAACTACTGAACAATATGCATGAGAAAACCAGGGATTCAAGTGTCATAGAAACAGCAGTGGTGAATCATGTTTTATCTGAGTTGAAGGAACTCTCTTACAGATCCTTAGGTGAGGATGTCAGTGACTCTGGAACATCAAAGCCATCAAAACCATTACTTTTCTCTTCTGCTTCTAGTCAGAATCACATACCTATTGAACCGGACTACAAATTCAGTACCTTGCTAATGATGTTGAAAGATATGCATGATAGTAAGACAAAGGAGCAGCAGTTGATGACTGCTCAAAACCTGGTCCCTTATCGGAGTCCTGGTCGTGGGGAATGTTCTGCTAATAGTCCTGTAGGAGCCTCTAAGGTTTTGGTTTCAGGAGGCTCCACACACAATTCAGAGAAAAAGGGAGATTGCACTCAGAACTCAGCCAATCCTAGCCCTAGTCGGGGTGACTCTGCACTGTCTGGGGAATTGTCTGCTTCCCTACCTGGCTTAGTGTCTGACAGAAGAGATCTCCCTACTTCTGGCAAAAGTCGTTCAAACTGTGTTACTAGGCGCAACTGTGGACGGTCAAAGCCTTCATCCAAATTGCGAGATGCTTTTTCAGCCCAAATGGGAAAGAACACAGTGAACCGTAAAGCCTTAAAGACAGAGCGCAAAAGAAAACTGAATCAGCTTCCAAGTGTGACTCTTGATGCTGCACTGCAGGGAGACCGAGAACATGGAGGTTCATTGAGAGGTGGAACGGAAGATTCTAGTAAAGAGGAACCCCTTCAAATAATGGACCATTTAACAAGTGAAGATGGTGACCATTTTTCTGATGTGCATTTCGATAACAACATTAAACAGTCTGATCCTGATAAAATTTCTGAAAAAGGACCCTCTTTTGAAAATGGAAAAGGCCCAGAGCTGGACTCTGAAATGAACAGTGAGAATGATGATCTCAGTGGTGTAAATCAAGTGGTGCCTAAAAAGCGGTGGCAGCGTTTAAACCAAAGGCGCACCAAACCTCGTAAGCGCATAAACAGATTTAAAGAGAAAGAAAACTCTGAGTGTGCCTTTGGGGTCTTACTTCCTACTGACCCTGTGCAGGAGGGGCGGGGCGAATTTCCAGAGCATAGAACTCTTACTTCAGCAAACATACTTGAGGAACCTCTGACAGATCAAAATCATGCTGACTGCTTAGATTCAGTTGGGCCACGATTGAATGTTTGTGATAAATCCAGTGCCAGCATTGGTGACATGGAAAAGGAGCCAGGAATTCCCAGTTTGACACCACAAGCTGAGCTCCCTGAACCAGGTAAGAACATCTGACTGTGATAAAAAAGAAAATTGGATAAAGTGCTGATAAATGTTGCCCTTCTGAAATTGGTCTGTTGTAATGGTAAAGTGAAGTATAAACTGGGAGGGAAAAATCATCACTTTAATGAAGAAAGAGTTTTATGTAGGAAGGTCTGAATTTTGAAGATGAGATTTCCATATGTTTTCAGAAGTTAAGCTTTACCAGAAGCCCTTTTCTCCAACCTTTTCGAGTTAATCTCTATAACATTTTTGCTCCTGATCCCCATTTCTTTCTTCTATTTTTAAAAAATATTTTACTTTTGAGATAGGGTCTTGCTGTGTTGCCCAGCCTGGTCTGAAACTCCTGGGTTCACACCATCTGCCAGCCTCTGCCTCCCAAGGTACTGGAATTACAGGCATGAGCCACCATGCCTGACCTGTTCACCTTTTAAAATTTCCAAGCTTTTTGGGACTTAATATGTAATTGCAAGTAATTGAGAGGCTCTGATCCTAAGATTTAAATCCAGTTGTTAGGTTATAGAAAGCAAATAGACTGGCCGGGCACAGTGGCTTGCGCCTGTAATCCCAGCACTTTGGGAGGCCAAGATGTGGATCACGAGCTCAGGAGATTGAGGCCATCCTGGCTAACACAGTGAAACCCCATCTCTACTAAAAATACAAAAAATTAGCTGGGCATGGTGGTGCTGCCTGTAGTCCTAGCTACTTGGGAGGCTTAGGCAGGAGAATCCCTTGAACCCAGGAGGTGGAGGTTACAGTGAGCCGAGATCGTGCAGCTGCACTCTAGCCTGAGTGACAGAGACTCTGTCTCAAAAAAAAAAAAAAAAAAAAAGACTTTATTGGATGTTAGGTTTTCTTTTCTTATCTTTAGGTGCCCCCACCATACTGGGTAATTTTTGTATTTTTAGTAGAGATGAGGTTTTGCCATGTTGGCCAGGCTGGTCTCAAAGTCCTGACCTCAAGTGATTTGCTCGCCAAAAGTGCTGGTATTATAGGCATGAGCCACTGCACCTGGCTGGATGTTAGGTTTCTTTGACCACTACCTAAGATAGGTCCTTCTGTTGTGTAGACAATTTAATGAACCACATGTGCTTTTGAAAAAAATGCAAGTATTCTATAGTATTTATTTGAAGATCTTAAGTATTTTAAATCCCTACTGGAATGAGGTCTATGGACAGCTAAAAATACCAGAAGTACCAAAGTATAGTACCTAGTGGCAGCTGGAAAATGGAAATTGGGGTAAAGCAATCTGTGTGTGTGTGTGTGTGTGTGTGTGTGTGTACTTTTTTTTTTTTTAACAGCAATTATCTGTTAATATAAGATTCTCAGCCAGGTGTGGTGGGTCACATTTGTAATCCCAGCACTTTGGGAGGCCGAGGCAGGTGGATCACAAGGTCAGGAGTTCGAGACCAGCCCGTCCAATATGGTGAAACCCTGTCTCTACATAAAATACAAAAAAATTAGCCGGATGTGGTGGCGGGCACCTGTAGTCCCAGCTACTTGGGAGCCTGAGGCTGGAGAATTGCTTGAACCCAGGACGTGGAAGTTGCAGTGAGCTGATTTCACGCCACTGCACTACAGCCTGGACAACAGAGCAAGACTCCGTCTCAAAGAAACCAAACCAAAACAAAAAACAAACAAAAAGATTCTCAAAATTGTGTATCATAATGGAATTTTTTCTTGCAGCTTTATTGAAATAAAATTCTCATGTCATAAAATTCACTTTTTAAAGTTTTTAATTGAGTGGTTTGTGGTATAGTCACAAGAGTTATGCAACAATGCATGCAATCAATTGTGGAATATTTGCATCATCCCAGACAGAAACACTGAACTCTTTATCAATCTGCCTTCAGTTTTTACCAATCTGTAGAGTTGTCTGTTGTGTATATTTCTTAGAAATTAAATCATACAACATGTGATCCTTTTGAGTCTGGTTTCCCTTAGTTTAATGTTTTCTAGGGTCATCCCTGTTGTAGCATGTATCAGGTCTTCATGTCTTCTTCTAAAATTACAGTTAAAAAGCACGTAACATAAATTTACTTTTTTTTTTTGAGACAGGGTCTGGCTCTATTGCCCAGGCTGGAGTGAAATTTACTCTTTTACAGTATTTAAGGCCTGGCGCTGTGGCTGACACCTGTAATTACAGCTGGTAAACTCTTTTTACAGTGCCAGATAGTAAACATTTTAGGCTTTATAAGCCATAAGATCTCTGTCGCCTAATAGATGTATTCAGTACAGAATTTCTCACTTTAATTTCTAGTCTTTTGTGCTATCTGCTGGTTTCCTTGTGGGCTGCAAGGAAATAGAGAGCTGGAAGACTGAGGCCTAGTCTGAGAAGTTACTCTATGAGAAAGGCAAACCCCGAAGGTATGGAAGGAGTGGAAACAGCAATTATAAGAGGAAACGTGTCCGGGCATGGGGGCTCACACCTGTAATCTCATCACTTTAGGAGGCCTAGGGAATTGGATCACCTGAGGTCAGGAGTTTGAGACCCACCTGCCCAATATGGTAAAACCCCATCTCTACTAAAAATACAAAAATTAGCTAGGTGTGGTGGCACATGCCTGTAGTCCCAGCTACTCAGGAGACTGAGGCACAAGAATCACTTGAACCCAGGAGGTGGAGGCTGCAGTGTTCCAAGATTGGGCCACTGCACTCTAGCCTGGGCAACAGAGTGAGACGCCTTCTCAAAAAAAAAAAAAAAAAAAAAAAAAAAAAAAAAAAAGAGGAAACACAGCAAGATCTTATCCTATGGAACCTGCCAACAAGAAGACAAAGGAGAGACTGTCGAGAATTGAAATCCAATTTGTGTGAGGGGGATAGTGATGGAGGGGGTTAAGGAGCATGATTTTGAGAACGCAAGGACCTGTTTTAATGAAAAGAGTTCATGGGGAGTTTTGAGAGACTTTGGGTTGGAATTAATTTGATGGGTTTGTGTAAGTCACCACCCGGCCCCTATTTTGAGACAGGGTTTTGTTCTGTTGTCCTGGCTGGAGTGCAGTGGCACAGTCCTAGCTCATTGCATCCTCAAGCTCCTGGGCTTAAGTGATCCTCCCACTTCAATCTCCCAAAATAGCTGGGACTATAGGCACATGCCACCACCATACAGGCTATTTTTGAATTTTTTGTAGGGATGGGGTCTCGCCATGTTCCCCAGGCTTTTGTTGAACTCTTGGGTTCAAATAATCCTCCTGCCTATGCATCTGAAAGTACTTGGATTACAGGCATGGGCCACTTTGCCTAGCTGTTTGCACCGTTACTTTGAAGAAAAATGTTATGCTTCGGTATTTTGATCATAAAACGTGACAGGAGTTTTTTTTTTTTTTTTGAGCGGAGTCTTGCTCTGTCTCCAGGCTGGAGTACAGTGGCACAATCTTGGCTGACTGCAACCTTCATCTCCTGGGTTCAAGCGATTCCCCTACCTCAGCCTTCTGAGTAGCTGGCCTACAGTCATGCACCACCACACCTGGCTAATTTTTTATATTTTAGTAGAAACAGGGTTTCACCATGGCCAGGATGATCTTGATCTTCTGACCTCAGCCTCCCGAAGTGCTGGGATTACAGGCATGAGCCAACGTGCCCGGCCTTTTTTTTTTTTTTTTAAACACTGAGTCTCAGACTGTCACTCAGGCTAGAGTTCAGTGGCACGATCTCGGCTCCCTACAACCTCTGCCATCTGGGTTCAAGCAGTTCTTCTGCCTCAGCCCCCTGAGTAGCTGAGATACAGGTATGTGCTACTATGCCTGGCTAATTTTTGTATTTTTAGTATAGGTGGGGTTTCACCATGTTGGCCAGGCTGATCTTGAACTCCTACCTTGGCTTTCCAAAGTGCTGGGATTACAGGCGTGAGCCACGCCACCCAATCTGTGACAAGAATTTTTTTAAAGGATGTACCCAAAATTCCATTTTTAATCTTTCAATTTTTTTATTTTCTGTTGATCCATAAAGTAATTGTGTAATATTAAATATACATGTATATTAAATTTTATTCTCCTATCTTTTGCCGTATACTGACATACATGACATACACTTTTATGTTATTGGGATAATGACATATAATCAATTATATACATTGTTATTATTATTTTATTTTTACAGATAGGGTGTTGGTGTGTCATCCAGGCTGGAGTGTGTTGGCACTGTCTTGGCTCATTGTAGCCCCTATCTCCTGGGGCTACAGTGAAGACATCCTCCTGCTTCAGTCTCCCAAGTAGCTGGGACCACACATATGTGTCACCACAGGCAGCTATATATATATATATATGTATTTATGTTTTTAGAGGCATGGTCTCACTTTGTTGCTCAGGCTGTTCTCCTGGGCTAAACCATCTGCTCACCTTGCCCTCCCATGCCTTTTATATTTTTGGATAATTCTGTTCAGAGGTATAGTTCTCAGTTTTCTTGCATGAGACAATCATTTAACCGTATGATACTAAATTGATGATATATTTGTAAAGTGGTTTTTAAATTCATGTGGTAGTGCTGATTACATAATACTCTGTTGAAATATCTTTCTGATAGTCTATATAATCCATAGATATGTTGTTTAAAATGCAGGTCGAGCATTCCTAATCTGAAAATCCGAAATGCTCCAAAATCAAAATCTTTTTGAATATTGACATAATACCACAAGTGGAAAATTCCACACTTGACCTCATGCAGTGGGTCAGTCAGAACATAGGAACACAGCCCAATTTATTTAGTGTCCCCAAGGGAAAAACTATCCTTCCAAGCCCCCTTCAGCTTAGATATATATTTTTTGTGCAAGGCCAGATTTTCCCATGCAATTATACCCATAAAAAGTGATAAAATGGTGGCCGGACGCGGTGGCTCAAGCCTGTAATCCCAGCACTTTGGGAGGCCGAGGCGGGTAGATCACGAGGTCAAGAGATCGAGACCATCCTGGTCAACATGGTGAAACCCCGTCTCTACTAAAAATACAAAAAATTAGCTGGGCATGGTGGCACGTGCCTGTAATCCCAGCCACTCAGGAGGCTGAGGCAGGAGAATTGCCTGAACCCAGGAGACGGAGGTTGCGGTGAGCCGAGATCGCGCCATTGCACTCCAGCCAGGGTAACAAGCAAAACTCCGACAAAAAAAAAAAAAAAAAAAAAAAAAAGGCGATAAAATGGCACACGTGGAGGCTGGATGCACCAACAGAAAGTTTTCCAAAATACCCCACATGGGGCAAAAGCCTCCATGCATTATTCATTGTGTTTTTAAATGAAAAACTTTTTTTTTGGTTTTCTGCTTTGTGGTATAAAGATTTTGTTGAACTTGTCAGAAAGCCTACAGATATCCCCATGGATAAGAGTAAATAAGAAAAGAGGAATAATTTATGTATAGTGCAGAAAGGAAGTCAGGCTCTTGGAGAAACTAGACGGTGGTATAAGTGTGAAACATTTTACAGAAGAGTATAGGATTAGAATGACTACCATATATGACCTGAAGAAATAGAAGGATCATTGTTAATGTTCTATGCTGAAAGTGATTAACAGAAGTTAATGAAATACAGATAAACACTACATGAAGCCAATAGTGAAGATCTCCATTGTGTAATGAGAGTGGATCCATCAGCAATGCAGTGAACACAAGCAACTTATTGTGTACCAATCATAAAATAAAGATATATCATAATGAACTAAAAATTGGAAGGAACTGTGAATATTCAACAGGCTGGTTGCAGAAATTTCTGAAAAGTCATGACATTAATATTTTGAATATTGTGGTAATAGTGCTGGGCGCAGTGGCTTATGCCTATAATCCCAGCACTTTGGGAGGCTGAGGTGGGCGGATCACCCGAGGTCAGGAGACCAGCTTGGCCAACATGGTGAAACCCGGTTTCTACTAAAAATACAAAAAGTAGCTGGGTGTGGTGGCATGTGCCTGTGATTGAAGCTATTTGGGAGGCTGAGGCAGGAGAATCAATTGCATCCGGGAGGCGAAAGTTGCAGTGAGCTGAGATCACACCATTGCATTCCAGCCTGGGCAACAAGAGGGAAAAACTCTGTCTCAAAAAAAGATTTGTGGTGATAAAGCATCTGCTGATCTTGAAGCAGCAGAGATTCATTGGTGATTTTGCTGAGGTTATTGCTAATGAAA
Organism: Sapajus apella; assembly: GCF_009761245.1. Lineage (NCBI taxonomy): Eukaryota > Metazoa > Chordata > Mammalia > Primates > Cebidae > Sapajus > Sapajus apella. The sequence continues at coordinate 637,047 of NW_022437140.1, forward strand.
GTCTGACACCAGCACAGTATATAATAATGCTAGTGAAGGCTGGGCGTGGTGGCTCCCGCCTGTAATCCCAGCACTTTGGGAGACTGAGGCAGGTGGATCACCTCAGGTCGGGAGTTCAAGACCAGCCTGACCAACATGGGAAAAATCTGTCTGTACTAAAAATACAAAAATCAGCTGGGCGTGGTGGCACATGCCTGTAATCCCAGCTACTTGGGAGGCTGAGGCAGGAGAATCGCTTGAACCCGGGAGGTGGAGGTTGTGGTGAGCTGAGATTGCACTATTGCACTCCAGCCTGGGTAACAAGAGCAAAACTCTGTCTCAAAAAATAAATAAATAAATAAATAATGCTAGTGAGAAACATCACTGTTTTGATGTTACTGTCTCAGAAGGATGCTGCCTACAGTTGATGAGACAGTCCCTATAGGAATTCAGGATGACTAGGACAGAATAACTATGCTGGGATGTGCTAATTAAGCAGGCATGTATAAGTGTAAACTTGCTATGATAGGCAAAAACTTGTGTTCTCACTGTTAATTATTTCCTTTTTTTGGAGATAGCCTCACTGTGTTGTCTTGGCTTGAGTGCAGTGGCACAGCCACAGCTCACAGAAGCCTTGATCTTTCAGACTCAAGCATTCCTTCCTGGTAGCTGGGACTATAGCTGTATGCTACTACACTGGGCTAGTTTTTTAAAATTTTTAGTAGAGATGGGGTCTCACTGTGTTACCTAGGCTGGTATCAAACTCCTGGGCTCAAGTGATCTTCCTGCGTTGGCTTCCCTAAGTGCTAGGATTACTGGCGTGAGCCACTCCACCCAGGTCCAAGGGATGATTTTTTTTTTTTTTTTTAAGTCTGTCTCTGTCACCCAGCCTGGAGTTCAGTGGCTTGATCTCGGCTCACTGCAACCCCCGCCTCCTGGGTTCAAATGATTCTCGTGTCTCAGCATCTGGAGTAGGTCGCATTGCAGGCGTGAGCCACCATGCCCAGCTTTATATATACATATATATGTATGTATGTATATATAGTATTTTTAGTAGAGACAGGCTTTTGCTATATTGGCCAGGCTGCTCTCGAATTCCTGAGCCACTGCACCTGGCCCAAAGGCGTGAATTTTTTTTACCAGTCTTTGATTATGCTAACAGAAAGGTATGGATCTTTAGGGACATCTTTTCTAATTAGTTTCACAAACATAAAGCAGTAGTTGGTGCTCATTTCAGGGAAACTGGACTGGATGATGACTGTTCCTCCTTACAAACTGTTTTGCTCATCCTACTGCTGAAATTTTATCAAAAATAATGTCTATGCCATGGACTTTCCCTCAAGTGTGACTTCATTAACTCTGTCATATGACCAGGGAATCCCTAGATTGATGAAGAGTAAATATAAAAACACTTTCTTGAATAATATTGCTGGCAGCTGTGAATAGATGTCCATACATCTATTGTGGAAGGTTTTCAAAAGGAGTGAAGGATGCCATATATGCTGTTGTCAGTGCCTGGAACACAGTGACTAAAGGTACAGCTGTGCATGCCTGGCACAGCTTCTAACCTTCAACTATGTTCACCGATGATAATGAATAAGGTGATGATTTTGTTGACTTCTTCAGTAAAGTGAGAAAAATATGTAATGTGCAAAAAATATACATTCAGTTTGTCAGTAAGCTGGAAGAAGTGGGTAACGAGAAAGCCTTTAATATCAACAGTGCGGCTCCAGTTGTTTTTTTGTTCACCCATGGTGATAGAGCTGACAGCAATCTGAATCAAGGTAATTGTGACAATGGAGATGACATTAACACTGCAGAAAAAGTACCTATAGATGACATGGCTAATGTATGTGCTGGGCTTATTGAAGGACGAGAGCAGTGTTCATTCATAACAGAAAAAGAACTCATGTCAGTTTATAAGTAGAAAGCCTTGGGCCAGGTGCAATGGCTCACACCTGTAATCCCAGCACTTTGGGAGGCCGAAGTGGGCGGATCACTTGAGGTCAGGAGTTGGAGAGCAGCCTGTCCAACATGCTGACATGTTCTAGGTGTGGTGGCAGGCAACTATAATCCCAGCCACTCCGGAGGCTGAGGCAGGAGAATCACTTGAGAATCGCTTGATCCGGGGAGGCAGAGGTCACAGTAAGCTGAGATCATGCCACTGCACTCCAGCCTGGGTGACAGAGTCAGACTCCATTTCTAAATGAATGTATGAATGAATGAATGAATGAATGAATGAATGAAAGAAACCCTGCTAGACAGTGCTTGTTGTTAATGAGAGAGATGACTCTAGAGGAAATGTTTTTAAAAGCCATTTCACAGCATGCCTCTTTATTCCTAGAGGACTTTCTGGTTCCTCAACTGCTTCCGATGATGTTTCTTCTTACCTTATAAAATAAAACAGTATACAATAACCTTTTAATCAAAACAGCATCATAGTTGGAGACATAAAGCCCCACATTGTTATTACTGTTTTTTATCAGCTGACATAGGTATTCTAATGATGCTAATGTGCTGCTTACTACCCTCAACACGTTACTTTTTCACTCTGTTAATGGTGTGTCATGTTTCTACAGTTAAGTACTTATGTGTGAGTAGTGTAAGAAAACGTCTGCCTATCAGCAGCATATAAATTCAGAGGCAGGAATGATGGTAATGCCAAACAACCACAGATATTCCACATGAGTGATTGAGATAATGACACTTATGCTTTCTTATGGTTTACTGTACACAAACTTTGTATAATGTAGAAAATAAATATTTTGTAAAATTACCTTTAAGGTATGTATATAAGATGTATATGATACTGAGTTTGGTGTTTCAACTTGGGTCCTATCCCCAAAATAACTTACTGTGTATATACACATATTCCAAAATATGAAAAATTTTGAATCACTTCTGATTCCAAGCATTTCAGATAAGACATACTTAACTTGTAACTCAAGATATATTTTACTTGTTTACCTGATCTGGCTGCTATAGTTTTGTTAGGTATATATTAGCTTTATATGTGCAGGTAGGTGTCAGTGACTATAAGACCTGGCTTTAGTAGGGCATAGCGGCTAATGCTGTAATCCCAGCACTTTGGGAGGCTGAGGCAGGTGGATCGCCTGAGGTCGGGAATTCAAGACCAGCCTGACCAACATGGAGAAACTTTGTCTCTACAAAAAATACAAAATTAGCCAGGTGTGGTGGCATATGCCTGTAATCCCCACTACTGGGGAGGTTGAGACAGGAGAATTGCTTGAACTGGGGAGGCGGACGTTGTGGTGAGCTGAGATTGTGCCATTGCATTCCAGCCTGGGCAACAAGAGCAAAACCGTGACTCAAAAAAAAAAAAAGACCTAACTTTAAATTTAGCCTTTTCAAGATTGGATGGGCCATATATATTATGTTATATGTGTGTGTAAGGTAGCACAAGTCATTTTGTCTCCCCTAGCTCCTTTTGCATATGAGAAAACATAGCAAGCCATTTTGTGCCTCTCGCATCTTAAGCCGGAATCTTTTTTACTATGTGGTTTCCCATCTGGTTACCTTTGGGAGTATCAGATGGTGTCATAAAAACAGTGAGTTTTCCTGAATCTTTCTGGTTAATGGTGAACTTGTTTATCATCTTTTAGCTGTGCGTTCAGAGAAGAAACGCCTTAGGAAGCCAAGCAAGTGGCTTTTGGAATATACGGAAGAATATGATCAGATATTTGCTCCTAAGAAAAAACAAAAGAAGGTACAGGAGCAGGTGCACAAGGTATGCTCCAAAATTTTGGCAAACTTTCATTGATCCTTAGGAAACTGCAGTGTTACTTTTATTGTCATACTTTACCTTCATGAAACAATAATTTCCTTAACTGGGATCCTGTTTTTTATTCTCAGCTTCTAGCATAGTACTTAGGATTTAGTGGTTATTCAGGAAATATATAAATGAGTCTACATACTATATTTCTTTATATATATATTTTTCCCTCTTTGCCTTTGAAGAGTAATGACTTAGGGATGTTGTTATGATTTAATCTTAAGTAAAAATATGGCATATAAAGTGAAATATATATAGTCTGATTTTAATTTCAAAAGTAAAAAGGCCTTGTCTCATTTTTTAATTCAGTTTTTTTTAAATGAAGTATTTTAAAGTAGAGACATTTTGACATTCTACCCCTAAATAGTTTAATATGTAGTTAAGAAATGGAACATTTTCCTTTATAATCCTTTTAACATATTTACATCTTATATAAGGTCTGTTTATCTGACGTCAACTCACTTTCAAATTTCACCAGTTATCTCCTAACCTTTACGTTTGGATTATTCATACCAGGACTCAATCTGGGACTACTCATTGTAACTGGTTGTTATGGTTCTCAAATCACTTTGAATTCAGAACAATCCCTTTTTTCATGATCATGTCTGTAAGAGACTGACATGCAAAGTTATCTACTTTCTATGTTTGTATGATTGCTTCTTTGTAGGTGACACTTAGATTGTTTTCTTTATCTCCTGTTCTCTGTTAAGTGGAAGATATAACCTGTCAGTTTGGTAGATAAAGGTGAACATTTTTAGCTAGACTATATAGAGATGATAGTGTGTAATATGTTGCATGATATTAGAGGGTCAAAAAAAAGGAATGTTTTATTCCCATCAGCCGTTCCCTGACAGTTTGTTTTTTCTTTTTTTAAAATGAGACAGGGTTTTGCCCAAGCTGGAGTGCAGAGATGCATGAATACGGTTCGCTGCAGCCTTGACCTCCTGGGTTTAAGCAGTCCTTCCGTCTCAGCCTCCTGAGTAATTGGGAACCACAGGTGCACACTACTGCACCTGGCTAATTTTTAACAATTTTTTTTAGTAGAGGCAGTGTCCCACTATGTTGCCCTGGGTAGCCTCGAATCCTGGACTGTAGTGATCTTTCTGCCTCAGCCTTCTAGAGTGTTGGGATTACAGGTGTGAACCACCACTCCCAGCTTCCCTGATGGATTTTTTTTTTTTTTTTAATTTTTACTTAATACAAATTTTTTTTTTTTTTTTTAAAGATTGGGTTTCACCATGATGGCCAGGCTGGTCTTGAACTCTCTGACCTCAGGTGATCCACCCACCTTGGCCTCCCAAAGTGCTAGGATTACAGGCGTGAGGCACCACGCCATCTGTTTTTTTTTTTTTTTTTAATACCAATTGAAGATCTTTACTTATATCAATAATTTTATTAGAGGTTACAAAATGAGGACTTTCAGGTTTTATTATTTTCTCTATTTTTATTAACTGATAATGTCTTTCATTAACTGGACTCTGTTATTGTCCTGAAATACTTTGAAGGCAGGATAAGTGCTTCTTTCATTCCTATTAATTACCAATTGTGACATTAAGGAGTTCGTTAGTAGTTTTTTTAATTGGTGACATATTAGAGCAGTCTTTTCGTCCTGCTTTTGAATTATTGTTGTGGACTTATCAATATTATAACTTCATTGTATATCAGTCAACTTCATTTTTTTCTTTAATTTTTGTTAAATAATATATATAAATATAAATTTTATTATTTTATCCATTTTAAGTGTACAGTTCAGTGGCATGAAACACAGTTACACTGGTGTGCAACCACCTCCACCATCCATCTTGATAATTTTTTTCTACTAAAAGTCAATATCCATTAACCAATAACTACCTTTTCTGCCCAGGCCCTGGCAATTGGCAGTCTACTTTCTGTCTTATGAATTTTCTTATTCTAGATACCCTGTATATTGGGAATCATATGATATTTGTTCTTTGTGTCTTTGTAATTTTCCTTAGCAAACTTTATTTATTTATTTATTTGTTTGTTTATTAAGATGGGGTTTCACCATGTTGGTCAGTCTGGTCTTGAACTCCCGACCTCAGGTGATCCACCCACCTTGGCCTCCAAAGTGCCTGGATTGCAGGCGTGAGCCACCACGCCCAGCCAGCATACATAATTTCTTACAGGTTCATCTACTTTGTAGCCTTTGTCAGAATTTCATTCCTTTTAAAATACATTATTCTTTTTGACACTTAAATTATAACAATTTTGGCCTGTGGACTCTATTTTTATTTTTTGTTCTTAGGTAAGTTCCCGCTGTGAAGAGGAAAGCCTTCTAGCCCGAGGTCGATCTAGTGCTCAGAACAAGCAGGTGGACGAGAATTCTTTGATTTCAACCAAAGAAGAGCCTCCAGTTCTTGAAAGGGAGGCTCCGTTTTTGGAGGGTCCCTTGGCTCAGTCAGAACTTGGAGGTGGACATGCTGAGTTGCCGCAGCTGACCTTGTCTGTGCCTGTGGCTCCGGAAGTCTCTCCACGGCCTGCCCTTGAGTCTGAGGAATTGCTAGTTAAAACGCCAGGTAAGGTGGGGTTGGGATCTCAGTATTTGAGCAGATATGATTAGAGGAAGCAGGAGATTTTAGTATGTTTTGATGCAAAGTCAACATTGTATCTGTATACAATAAACTACCCCCTTTTGTCCTGGGAAATACTTAAAATGATGGCTAATTAGATACAGTTTATAACCACGAATTAATTTGTGGCACACTATCAAGATTTATTTTTAAAAACTATGCTGCTTCAGTGTTGCTCTTCATGATTGTTGATCAGCCACTGTGTAAATTAACAACCAGGAGAACAGGGCTTCAAGAGGGGCACTGCACATTAGTGGAATAAGCACTATGCCTCAAGTGCTGGCTCCACCAGTCCTTGTGTTACTTGGGAAGTTGTTTAATCTCAGAACTTGTTTCCTCCTATAAAATGGAGATCATAATGTATTAATGTATAATGTAACATACTTGATAACATAGTAATTACCAGTTCATTGGAAGTTAATTACGTTACTTCTCACTATTGATCATTCTTTATATATCACCTGGGAGAGTTGTATCTAAATATATTGTCTCTAATTCACCTAGTAACTATTGAATATTATAGTCAGTCAAGGAATGGGAAGAATCCTCTTTTCTGTATGCCTTTAAATTTTGGATGTAACTTTTTTACATTGTCAACAGTAGCTTTTGATGTTATTCCTTAAAGAAATGATTCCAACTGTGCATAAACAAGTTGGGTATAATAAAAAGAATTTTTGAAAGAATAGTAAAGATAGTCATTATTTTAGTACCTATTATGTGCCAAACTCTATTTGTTAAGCTCTTTCATGTAATTCTTAAGAGTGATCCTATGATTTATCTTTTACTTATTGAACTTTTATTTACTTAGAGGCAGAGAAGAAACTGTAATCTTGGTCCATTTATGCCCATTATCCAAGTTCTATTTTATTTTATTTCTCCTTATTTTGTCCTCACCAACAGTCAGTTGTTACAAAGACAGTTCTGTCCTTTTGATTTCTCCCTCAGTTATTTTGTGATTTAAAGTCAGCACATCCCTAACATTAGTTTTTTGCTTTCATTGAGAACTATTTGTTTACTAATATTTTATAATAAGCAAATTACTCTCCTGCCTCTTTTCATAAGATGACAAGGAAAACATCAAAAACATTGTGATTCATTTTGTGTGGTATACAGATTTTTAAAAAATTATCTTGTGCCCAGATTTTAAATCATCTAATGTAAAGATACATGCATTTCAGGAAATTATGAAAGTAAACGTCAAAGAAAACCAACTAAGAAACTTCTTGAATCCAATGATTTAGACCCTGGATTTATGCCCAAGAAAGGGGACCTTGGCCTTTCTAAAAAGGTATGTTATTTTTCTTAAGTTCTAAATTAAACTTAGGAAATTAGAAATTTTAAAAACATTTTGAGTAGTAGTTATAACATTGATGTACATACATATAGAAATGAATGTGTGTGTGTCAGCATGCATACATGATCTGAGAGTTCCTACATGAAAGAGTATTTTGCAGTTGTGTGAACATGTATGTATCTAAATTGGTTTCAGATTTCCTTTCCAAATAAAAAAAAATTTTAAATGCTTTTAAGATTGAATAAGTTTGTGTTTGTTACTATTTCTTTTCTGAGTTCAAATCCTCTTACCTGTTTTCTACTAAACTACTATTGAATATCACTAGTTTAGTCTATCGTATTGCTGTGTCGTCGTGACCTTTTGTTTTGTCTTTTGAGATTGTCTGGTCCTGTCACCCAGGCTGGAGTGCAGTGGCACAATTTTGGCTCACTGTAGCCTCTGCCAGGCTTGAGCAGTCCTGCTGCCTCAGCCTCCTGAGTAGCTTGGGACTACAGGAGCATACCATCACCTCCAGTTAATTTTTTGTATTTTTTTTTTTGGTAGAAATGGGGTTTCACGATGTTGGCCATGCTGGTCTTCAATTCCTGGCCTCAAGTGATCAGTCTGCCTCTTCCCCTTCCTTTTTTTTAATACGGTCTCGCTCTGTTGCCCAGACTGGAATGGACTGGTGCAATTTTGGCTCACTGAAATTTCTGCCTCTCAGGTTCAAATGATTCTCATGCCGCAGCATCCTGAGTGGCTGGGATTACTGGTGCTTCTGAGTAACTGCGATTACAGGTGCATGCCACCATGTGTGTCTTTTTTTTTTTTTTTTTTTTTTTCTCGTATTTTTTGTAGAGACAGGGTTTGTCCATGTTGGCCAGATTGGTCTTGAATTCCTGGCCTCAAGTGATCCGCCCACCTCGGTCCCCCAAAGTGCTGTGATTACAGGCGTGAGCCACGGCACCTGGCCTGCCCTGTCTTCTTTACACCTCAGAAAAAAACAATCAGCTCTACAGTAATCCAGGCAGAACACAGAGTTGATTTTCTGTAGCTAAGAAAGCATTATTAAATGTTAGATAGAAATAGAAACTTTAGGCTGGGTGCAGTGGCTCATGAATGTAATCCTGGCACTTTGGGAGGCTGAGGAGGGCGGATTACTTGAGGTCAGAAATTCGAGACCGGCCTGGCCAACATGGTAAAACTCTGTCTCTACTAAAAGTACAAAAATTAGCCAGACATGGTGGTGCACACCTGTAATCCCAGCTACTTGAGAGGCTGAGGCATGAGAATTATTTGAACTCGGGAGGCGGAGGCTGCAGTGAGCCGAGATCACAGCCACTGCATTGCAGCCTGGGTGACAGAGTGAGACTCTGTTTCAAAAAAAATAAAAAGACCTTTTTAAAAAATTGAGATACAATTTTCAATAAAATATATCTAATAAAAATGCGTAGATCTTAATTATTATGCTTAATGGCTTTAGACAATTGTATATACTATCTAACTGCTGGCTAAGCTAGGTACAATGTATAGTTTCCACCTCAGAAAATGCCTTTTTTGCCTCTTTTCATTCAATTACCCACACTTGTTCAGAGGCAATGCTTTCTTATTTCTCTTAACATAGATTAATTTTGTTTATTCTTGGACATCAATATCCATGTATTTCTTAAATTTTAATTCTGGCTTTTATACAACATGTTTTTACTACACACTGACAATGCTGTACTGTAGTTATTCACTTTTATTGCTGAGTATGATTACATCACAATTTGCTTATCTGTTCTTCTGTTGTTACACATTAGGGTCTTTTTGATATTGGAGCTATTAATAGTAAGGCTGGTGTATTTTTCTTCCAAGTCTTTTTTTTTTTTTTTTTTTTTGTTTGGGGGCCCCCCTTTTTTTCCCAGGCTGGATTGCAGTGGTGCGATCTGGGCTCACTGCAACCTCTGCCTCCCAGGTTCAAGTGATTCTCCTGCCTCAGCCTTCTAGTAACTGGGATTACAGGTGCCCACCACCACTCCCAACTAATTTTTTTTCTTTGTTTTATAGTCATGTAACAGAATACTGCAGAGTGGATAATTTATAAACAATAGAAGTTTATTTAGTTCATGTTTTTGGAGCCTGGGAAGTACTGGAAAGTCCAAGGTCTCAGGACCCACATCTGGCAAGGTCCTTCTTGCTTTGTCATCTCATGGCAGGAGGTGGACATGTGAGAGAGTATATTCTTGAGAGACAGTGAAGGGGGCTGAACTCTTTTTTTGAATCTGGACCCAACTTCTGCACTAATGGCATTAATCCATTTGTGAGGGCAGAACCCTCCTGACCTAATCATCCCTTAAAGGTTCCACTTCTCAGCACTTTTAGATTGGCATTAAGTTTCCAACACATGAACTTTAGGAGAGTTCAAACCCAATGGCAAACACATATTTTTATTTTTTTGATGTAATTAGGAATGGAATTGCTGGATCAATTTTAGATGTTTAAATCTTTTAAGAAATTGCCTTCCAATGTAAAAATAAAAAAGAAATTGCCAAACAGTACTCTGAAATGTTTGCACCAGCATTATATGAGAGTTTTGGCTTCTCCACTATTTTAAATTTAGCAATTCCGATAGACATGAAATGATATATAATTATGGTTTTTATTTTAGCTTCTTATATGCTTACTGGCCATTCCTATATCTTTGTAAAGTGGCCGTTGAAGTATGTGCGTATTTTTGATTAGGTTATTTTTGTGGCTTTTTTTTTTTTTTTTTTTTTTTTTTTTTTTTTTTTTTAGGAGTGCTTTATGTATTTGGCTTATAAATCCTTTGTGAGCTATATCAGGTGTTAATATTTTTTCCCAGTATGAGAGTTTCCTATTCATTTTCTTAGTATTTTCTTGAGATGAAAAATTTTAATGTATCAATTTCTTTTTCTTACATGATTAATACCTTTTGTGTTTTATTCAAGGAATTTAGTGTGATGGCTCAAGCTTATCATCCCAGGATTTAGGGGCAGGAGGATTGCTTAAGCTGAGGAGTTTGAGACCAGCCTGGGCAACAAAGGAGTCCCTAGCTCTACAAAAAATAAAAAAAATAAAAATAAATAAAAAACAAAACCACACACAGACACACACACACACACAAAAACAAACAAACAAACAAACAAAAACGGGTGTGGTGTTACGTGTCTGTGGTCCCAGCTACTCAGAAGGTTGAAGGGATAGGATGTCTTGAGCCCCAGAGGTCAAGACTGCAGTGAGCTATGATTGTGCTATTGCAGTCCAGCCTGGGTGACAGAACAAGACCCTGTCTCAAAATATATATATATATAAATTAATTAATTAATTGAAGAAATCTTTGTGTGCCCCATGGACACAAAGATGTTCTTCCTGTATTTTCTTTTACTAGCTTTTTGGTTATCCCTGATAGTTATTTATCCTCACCCTCTCTTGTGTTCTCAGTATTTTAAAAATATTATTTATACTTAATAACTCTTTGTCACTGTTGAATTTTTACTATTTGGGAGTGGGTGTTGCCATTAAATTTGAGACTAGAGCAAGAGAAAATCAGAATTATTGGTTATGGCTAGCACCCAACTCTGGAGAAAAGTGATCTCTTATCTGTTTGGGAGTCTGTCCTGCCATCTGACCTGGTCTACTTCCTTGTGGAAGTCCTGGTTACTCTGAGGTATATTTTGTCATAATGCTAAAGCCATGATTCAGTTCCATTTTAGTTTACCAGGCATACCACCACCCTCTCTGCCAGTGGATTAATCAATAGGTTGAACAGAATGAGAGATGATCTGTTCTGGTAGTGCTTTAAGGGTACTCTGGCTTAATGTATATCCAGACTAGACTATATATACAAAGTTACTGGTATCTTAGTCACATCCCCTAAGAAGTTCTTTGGTCTTTTTCATTCTAAGCAGAACAGTTTGATTTTTATTCGTATTGTATGATTCGTGTATGTGTGTGTGCTGTTAATTTTTATTTTAATTTATAAAATTGATCAGAATAGATATGATAATATTTCCTGCATTATTCTCTGTAGTTTGGGGAGCATTGTAATTATTTTGTTCCATAGCTTTTGAGTACCTGTTAAACAATGAACAAATTTGTTACCTAAATACAATAATTGCTATTTTAAAAAAAATTATGGAAATGTGTTTTGAGGATTTGTCTAGGAGTCTCATTTTGTTGAATTGGATACCTAACATTTGCCCGTTCATTTTACTTGACATGGTTAGACTTTTGATATATACTGAACATGAGGAGAATTGCATTCTTATGATTCAGTAATGTAAAATGAACATTCAGAAATTCACAGCTGTATTTTATCTTGTTTTAGTCTCAAACATTAGAAACTCTACAGTAAGAATGGCTTTTATTATACTGACCTTGTGACCACTAAATGTTATTTTACCGTTATGATGAAGAGTATTATCATTTTTGTAGGAAAAGATATTTGCTTGAGACGGAACTAATTAATACAAGTATTAGTATTGGGAATAAAATGTTTGGCTCTTGATTAGACTCCTGATGTTGAGTATTTGCCTTGCGTTTTAATGTTGCTTTAAGGATTAATCTGAAGTCACTTTAAGTTGGAAAATCATTCAGTATTTCAGAACTGTTTAATTTACAGTTTACCAAGTACAGCTAGTGCTCGACTTACGACCACGATTGGTTCCGACAGACCGGTCGTAACATGATTTGGTCGTTAAGTTGAGTAGGCTATATGCACACGGAGATGGTAGTGCTGCCGGAAGCTGGTCCACACTGTCGTACGCCCAGCTGGGCAACGTTTGCGCTGCCAGACATGGAGCAGTCGTGGCTAGCGATTGTGGTCGTAAAGTCGAATGGTCGTAAGTTGCATAGGTCGTAAGTCGATCAATACCTGTACACAAGTCTATGTCAAATCTAGTAGCTGTGAATGTAAGAATATAATTGGAGGAAGATAGATCATTTTTCCTTTTTGGGTTTTTTTTTTTTGTTTTTTTTTGTTTTGTTTTGTTTTGTTTTTTTGAGACCGACTTTTGCTCTGTCACCCAGGCTGGAGTGCAGTGGCGCATCTTGGTGCAATGCAACCTCTACCTTCTATGTTCAAGCAGTTCTCCTGCCTCAGCCTCCCAAGTAGCTGGAACTACAGGTGTGCACTACTGCACCTGGCTAATTTTTTTTTTTTTTTTTTTTTTTTTTTTTTTGAGACAGTCTTATTCAGCCCAGGCTGGAATGCAGTGGCGCAATCTCAGCTTACTGCAACCTCCGCCTCCCAGGTTCAAGCGATCCTCCTGCTTCAGCCTCCAAAGTAGCTGGGATTACAAAGTGTGTGGTGTTCACAGGGCTTTTGGAGCATTTTGAAATCTGATTCCTTTCCCCCTGAAGCTTCTGTTCAACCCTTTACTGTGGTCATGTTGATTTCTTTAGTTGCAAAAATAAGTCAGTTCTATATCTGTGGCAGCCAACAATTCAGACTTTGGCATATAAGGTTAAGAGTTTATTATTTCATTCCTTTTTAAATAAACTGTGTTGTTTTCACTTATTTGTAGTGCTATGAAGCTGGTCACCTGGGGAGTGGCATAACTGAATCTTGTACCACATCTTATTCAAAAGATTTTGGTGGAGGTGAGTATTTTTGAGATTTAAAAAATGTAGTAGTAAGTTTGAAGCGCTTTGTCCATTAACCACAAAGATTGTTACATGTGTAAACCAGACAAGTGAGGTACAAGTTTTAAAACTGGTTTGCCCAAAACGTGCTTCCTGAAACAGATAAAATATTCGTAAACTGAACATCTACTCTGCCAGGACTTTTAGTAGGAATGCTACCTGTAATCTGTCTAAAGCATTACAGAGAGTTAGGTTATTATCTATACTATTCCTGTTTTATAGAAGAAATGTGAAGACAAACAAGGTAGCAAGGTCAGGGAACTAAATCCACACCTGACCAAATTCATTGCTATACTCCTGTCTTCTTACCCACCCCAGGTTTTCCTCCATGCCATTTCTTTCTTCCACTCTTCATTTATCTGCCAATGCCATTTATTGATTAGTGCATTTTTGAAATATTATTCCAGATTTGAGCACATTGCAGCAGATGTTGTCTGCTAGCAAAGAGTATCTTGGGAAGATTATGTTTCATGTGACCTATGATTATTAAATTTTGTAACAAGTAAACCTAGCAGTATGTTAGCTTAGTTTAGCCATGTGGCAATTACAATCCCGTAGGTTGGTAAATTTGCTTATATGATTTAAAAATGAGCTGCTTTGAAAATAATATCAGGCTGAGCATGGTGGCCCACAACTGCAATTCTAGTGCTTTGGGAGGCCAAGACAAGAGAATTACTTGAAGCCAGGTGTTCCATCCAGACCAGCCTGGACACTTAGTGAGACCCTGTCTCTATCTACAATTTTAAGAAAATTAGCTAGGCATGATGGTATATTTCTTTAGTCACAGCTACTTGGTAAGCTGATGTGGAAGGATCCCTTGAGCCCAAGATGTTGAGGCTACAGTGAGCTGTTGATCACACCATGCACTCTAGCCTAGGCAACAGTGAGAGATCATGTCTCTTAAAATATTAATAGTAATAATTATAATTTCAGCTCTTTTCCTGTACTTTTATATTTCATTTTTAAAATAAAACCTAAACCTACAGCATGAACTTTTTCCATTATAAATTTTATGTAAGTGTGCCAGCTTGTGAGAAATTCTAACCTTTCTGTTGTGCTCATATGAACTCTTCTTTCTTTTTCTTTTTTGGATTTATATAAAGCTACAACTCTTCTTTCAGTGTTAGGCTGTGAACAGTTTTGGTAGCAGAGCTTCTCCAATTCAGTTAGTCAAAAAAGAGATTACTGAGCAGTCTTCCAAATTCCAGCTTTCATATTGATATCTAGCATAAATGTCCTATGAAATACCTCTTAGATTCCTCTTGGTGTTTATAAACACAGTTGAAATACATTTAATGGAAAGTGTAGGAGGGACTAGAAGAATATCTTTTGAGACAGTCTCGCTCTGTTGCCCAGGCTGGAATGCAGTGGCACGATCTCGACTCACTGCAGCCTCCACCTCCCAGGTTCAAGCGATTCTCCTGCCTCAGCCTCCTGAGTAGCTGGGACTACAGGTGTGTGCCATGACGCCCAGCTAATTTTTGTATTTTTAGTAGAGACCAGGTTTCACCATGTTGGCCAGTATGGTCTCAAACTCCTGACCTTGTGATCTGCCTGCCTCGGCCTCCCAAAATACTGGGATTACAGGCGTGAGCCACTGCACCCAGCCTAGAATTTCTTTTTCTAAATACACCAAATGTGACCATGCCTTCATTTGATGTTGTTGGATGTTCAGGGATATGCTACCACTGCATGAATATCCTTTAAACCTCTGAATGTATTGGAGGATCTCTCCCTCAGCTTCTGTAAGCCAAATCTTACATATTTCAACTCTCCAACTGTTTTTTTTTTTTTGAGATGGAGTCTTGCTCTGATGCCTAGGCTAGAGTACAATGGTAAGATCTCGGCTCACTGCAGCCTCTGCCTCCTGAGTTGAAGCCATTTATGTGCCTCAGCCTCCCTAGTAGCTGGGATTACAGGTGCCCGCCACCACGCTCAGCTAATTTTTTGTATTTTGTGGTAGAGACAGTTTTGCCCTGTTGGCCAGACTGGTCTTGAACTCCTCATGTCAGGTAATCCACCCACTTTGCCTCCCAAAGTGCTGGGATTACAGGTGTGAGCTACTTACTGTGCCTGGCCTCAACTCTCCATCTTAATCCATTTTTCTTTTCTTTCTTTTTTTTGGTGGGGAGGGAGTTCTGCTCTTGCTACCCATGCTGTTGTGTGGTGGCACAATCTAGGCTCACTGCAACCTCCGCCTCCCGGTTTCAAGTGATCCTCCTGCCTCAGTCTCCCTAGTAGCTGGGATTACAGGCATGCACCACCATACCTGGCTAATTTTGTATTTTTAGTAGAGACGGAGTTTTACCATGTTGGTCAGGCTGTTCTTGAATTCCTGACCTCAGGTGATCTGCCAGCCTTCCAAAATGCTGGAATTATAGGTGTAAGCCACTGTGTCTGGCCTTTAATCCTTAAATCATATTGTGATATATATTACTGCCTCCAATCTTGAAGTCTAGGGAGTGGTATCTTTTCATGATTAGTAAAATGAAAAGGAAGGCACTTTACTTCCATCTATAGGATTTAATTCCTTTGAAGAACTACAACATTTGTCATTTCAGTCATGTAAATTAAAATTTCTGTAATAACCTATACACTTACTATTTAATCTATATGAGACAGAAGTTAACATATGTTACTATTTAATCTATATGAGGCAGAAGTTAACATAAATGTAACATACATTTTCCAACTAGTTATGTCATCATGAGTTAGTCTCATTTCTTATTTCCTTCATTTTCCTAATCCACAAAGCTGGAGAATTAAATGAGTTTTAAAGTTGGTTATACTCTTAATAATAGGATAAGAGATTTTGGACATGTGTGTCATTAGCCAGCAGATAACACCTACTTTCCTGTCATAGGCACTACCAAGATATTTGACAAACCAAGGAAGCGAAAACGACAGAGGCATGCTGTAGCCAAGATGCAGTGTAAAAAAGTGAAAAATGATGACTCATCAAAAGAGATTTCAAGCTCAGAGGTATTACTCAGTTCCTGGTCTTTTTACCTTCTAAAGAGAAGCTACTTTTCACACCAGAGGCCACATCCCTCTTTCCCTTGAGTTTTCTTAAGAATGAAGAATAGTATTCTACTGAAATGGCTGATGGCCATGAGGAATCTTGGAGGAAAAGTAGAGCCTCATCTTAATAATAAGGCAAGGCACATATTGCAGCTGTCGATATGGCATTTTTAAAAGATCATCACATCCTGTGCTGTAGGTGTCCAGTCAGGTATATAACTGTTTCATCATTAAGTAAACCTGTAAAACCAGAAAGCACAATACCAAGTCAGTATGATCTGAAGGAACTTAGATACTGCCCTATAAAAGTTGAGACTGGCTGGGTGCTGTGGCTTACGCCTGTAATCCCAGCACTTTGGGAAGTCAAGGCAGAAAGATCACTTGAGGTTGAGAGTTCAAGACTAGCCTGGCCAACATGGTGAAACCTTGTCTCTACCAAAAATACAAACATTAGCCTGGTGTGGTGGCATGCGCCTATAATTTCAGCTAATCAGGCAGAGGCACAAGAATCTCTTAAACAACCTTGAGGCAGAGGTTGGCAGTGAGCCGAGATCATGCCACTGTACTTCAGCCTGGGTGACAGAGTAAGACTGTTGTAAAAGAAAGAAGTTGAGACTGCTGGCTGGGTGCTGTGACTCATGCCACTCAGCTCTTTGGGAAGCAGAGATGAGAGGATCATTTGAGAACAGGAGTTCGAGGCCAACCTGAGAAATATAGTGAGACCTTGTCTCTATTTAAAAAAAAAAGTTGAGACTGCTGTGATTAGGGGGAAGATTTACTTGCTTATTTCTTGAGACCATCAGCTGCTTAATTTTAGGACAATGTTTATGAACATCAGCTTTCAGGAAACAAAAGATTTAAAACCATTTTCTTGCAAAGCATCAGTGCAATAATTGATATTGTCTCTGGGTTTCCAACTGAGGTTAAAAGAGAGAAGTCAGGTCAGCATCATATGTTATGATGCAGAATGCTTCTTTCCAGGACAGTTTGAACTGAATGCCCAAGAGGGGCATTATTTAGGAAACACTGATCTTGGAAGGACAAATAAGTAATCAAATAAACTTAAGAATGTTTTCTCTCCCTTAGTGAAACCTTAAAATGGAACAGCTCAGAAAGTTCCAGTGGAACAAACAGCCTCAGAGCAGTTAGTGGCAGGGCATGAGGCGCCCACTACCCGCCCAATCACAGCAGGGTTAGAACTAACATTGCATGCAGTCCGCCTGAGTGATTGACTGAACATCTGTAAGTGCTTAATGGCTAGACAAATAGCATCCCAGAGGGAGGGGGTCAAATGGAAGAGACATCAATAATACAGATGTGGGACATTATTTTTTCTCTGCAAGGGAGAACTAATGCTTCACAGGACGGCTGCAAGCCCCAAGGAGACTGTTGAGGAAGGTGTAGAACACGATCCTGGGATGCCTGCCTCTAAAAAAATGCAGGGTGAACGCGGTGGAGGAGCTGCACTCAAGGAGAATGTTTGTCAGGTAGAGAAATGTTTGCCCACTTGTGTTTTCATTGCATGTTCATCTTTAAATGGAAACCCATTCTGTCTCTTTATGATCATTTCTTGGTTAGAATAACAATGCTTTTGCATGATTTTATTGGAATCACTTTTGTAAGGATTTGACCCTTTTTTTTCTCCCCACAAAGAAAGAAACTTGGAGAAATAGTTTAGTGTTGGTGAACCACCTGCCCTTAAGGTCCGTGAAGGAATATATGCCGTGAGGCAAGTCTGAGATGGAATATGTGAATCTCTGGTTGCTTATTCAAATGTAATTTTCCAGTACTTCTCATGGTGTCAGAGTGTTTGGGTTTTTAAGGAAATTTTCAAGGGTAATTTTAACTTTGAGACATTTTTCCTTTAATGTTGTGACTTTAGAAAGCCTATCACCTATATTGTTTTATTTAATAAGTATTTATACAGTACATTTCCTATGTATGAAGTATTGTTCCAAGCACTTTATAAATAATGCCTTCTTTAGTCATCCTAATAATCTCATAAGTTGAGTTCTGTGACTGTCTCCATTTGGCAGATGAGGAAACTAAATTACAGAGAGGATAAATAACTTGCTTATATTAATGAGAGAAGCCTGGATTTAAACCTCGGCAGTCTGGATTTAGTCTTCCTCTCCTTTTTTTTAAACCTTTAAGTTCTGTTGTACTTGGTTGGTTTAGAGTCTTAACCATTCTGTTGGATTGCTGCTCTGTGAAATAGGGGACTCCATTGTTAAAGAACCTGTAAGTCTTTGTGAGTAGAGTCAATGACTATTTGAGTATTTTTTTTAATGGTCTTGATTTACCTATGTAATTCTTAAAATTTGGTATATAAAAACTTGAAGATAGGTGACTCGCAGCATCTTATACCTAAATCCCAGTGCCCTTGGAAGCTGAGGCAGAAAAATTGCTTGAGGCCAGGAGTTCTAGACCAGCCTGGACAACACAGTTAGACCCCTGTTTCTATGTTTAAAAAAAAAAAAAAAAAAAAAAAAAAAGGTGTTTTTTTGTTTGTTTTTTGTTTTTGATTAGCTGGCTGCAGTGGCTCACATCTGTAGCCCAACAGGTCAAGATTACAGACTTGTTTGTTAAATAAACAAAAAACTTGAGAATATTAGTCCTTTCTTTTTTGAATTGAAACCACAGGCCAAGCACAGCACTAATCTCAGCATTTTGGGAGGCTGAGGTGGGTGGATCATGTGAGCCTAGGAATTTGACACCAGCCTGGGGAACATGGTAAAACCCTTTCTCTGCCAAAAATACAAAACTTAGCTAGGCATGATGGTGCATGCCTGTAGTCCCCCCTACTTGGGAGGCTGAGATCATTGGATCACCTGAAGCTGAGGAGGTAGAGACTGCAGTGAGCCATGGTCATGCCACTTGACTCCCACTTGACTGACAGAGTGAGACTCTATTTCAAAATTAATAAATAGTAATAGATAAATAAGTTGAGATCTCTAAAAAAATTAACTCAGAAACCAGAAAAATGTTATTATGGCCAATATAATTTCAAACCAGTTTCTTTGCCTATTACCTTCACTGTTAAATAAAGAGTTTTGATCATACTTAGACCAGATCCTAAACAATAGTGTTAATCCTCAAAAACAGTTATGCCCATTATTTACTTAGTGAGACAAGTCAGAATGTAAATACATTTTACAAAGATCATTTAATAAAAAGATTAAAGGTAAGGTGACCCTGTGGTCCTGGCTTGTCTGGATCAGTCTTTGTGTAGGTCCCTTGTGCTGTCATAATTTATTAATAGCACTTCCTTTCACTCTCAAGTGTCCCAGTTTGAAAGATAAATTACATGTTATCCCAGTTGATGAATTAGTTTATAACATTTAGTTAATGTGAAAATTTTGTTTCTAATTCACATTGTAAGTAATGTTTTCCTATTTATGTGTTGAAGCTCAATATTTTTAACTGTATATAAAAACTTATGTTATTGATACTCTGAATATGCAAAGTACATTATATAATAGTATTTTTCAATTTTTACATGTGAATAGTAGATAATGAGGAGTCAGACATTTGAGGATAGCTCAGACTGTAGTTTGATAAAGTCCCTGGGGTCCCCTATCAATTCCAGGCTACCTCTCTAACCTTTCTCCCCAAAGCCCTTCTAGTCATTTGTTTGTTTAAGCTTTAATGCTGAAGTGATCAAGAACTATTCTGTTTCTGTGAGTTCTTGAAGCTAGAACTTGCTTAGTCACCTTTCCCCTTGTTTGCCTTTCATAGTAGTATAGGGCTTTAGAAAATATTTGGGCTGGGTGCAGTGGCTCACACCTGTAATCCCAACACTTTGGGAGGCCGAGGTGGGTAGATCACAAGGTCAGGAGTTCGAGAACAGCCTGGCCAACATGGTGAAACCCTGTCTCTACTAGAAGTACGAAAAATTAGCCAGACATGGAGGCGTGCACCTGTAATCCCAGCTACTCGTGAGGCTGAGCAAGGAGAATCGCTTGAACCCAGGAGGTGGAGGTTGCGCTGAGCCGAGATCACGCCATTGCACTCCAACCTGGGCAACAAGAGTGAAACTCCATTTCAAATAAAATAAATAAATAAATAATAAATGAAATATTTGAAGCTTTTTTCTGCTAATCACCATGGGGATACAAGTCAGGGTGTTAGAGTTGTTAAAAAGTAATATTGGGAATTTGCAGAATTTTTAAATAAATCTTAAAAAGTTTTATAGTGACAG
Source organism: Sapajus apella (assembly GCF_009761245.1). NCBI lineage: Eukaryota > Metazoa > Chordata > Mammalia > Primates > Cebidae > Sapajus > Sapajus apella. Next base: position 657,551 of record NW_022437140.1, read on the forward strand.
ATACCCATTGTTATTTCCTAAGCCCCTGTCTTAAATGAGGCCCTATCTTAGCTGAGATTATTTCAGAAAAGTCAGCTCTCTGGGATGCTTCTAGATGTATCCTGAAGGACTGTTGAGACCTTGGTAGGAGCTCTTTTGGAACTTTATGGCTCAAGTCTAGCTAGCCAGTGTCTGTTGCTAGAACCATTCAATAGCCTTCTGGTTTGTGTCTATGTTCTTTTCTCACCTTTCTACTCTTGAACTTGTTTTCTATGTAGCAGTCAGAGTAATCTTTAAAAATGAATAACTGATTTTAGTCTTCCTTTTGTAAAGCTTTCCAACAGTACGCCTTTGCAACTAGAATAAAATCTATAACTACAGGCTCTTGCCTCTTTCTCACCTCATTTTCTGCCAGTTTTAACCTTTGTTTACTATAATCCACTGACACTGGTTTTCCCCTTGATTCTCAAACATGGAAAACAGATAGACGTTTTCTTTCTCTTAACAGAATTGTGAAAAACTGGGTGAGCTGCTGTTATGTGAGGCTCAGTGCTGTGGGGCTTTCCACCTGGAGTGCCTTGGATTGACTGAGATGCCAAGAGGAAAATTTATCTGCAATGAATGTCATACAGGTAAAGTAGATATAGACGGGTCTTCCTCCAAAGAAAGTTTGAATTTTAAGTTTTTTCAGGGAAGACATTTATTGGAGACCCTATATTGTGGCAACAGTGGGCTAGTTGTTATAGAAGTGGTACTATATGGGGTCACTGCTCTCAGAAAAGCTACCAAGTGAATAATAAATGGATAGCATAATATAGTGCCAAAAGCCTTGTGTTGGTGATACTTATAGAGTATAGTGTAAGCAAGGATGAGCTAATGCTGTAGAGGAAGATATCTGTGTTTAGCTTTAAGAGAGAGAGAAATTGGTGTCGGGAGGGGAAGGGCAGAAGGTCCAGTAGTGAAAGTGTATAAAACATTTGGGGAATATAGAATACAGGCCAATGTGTTTAGAGTTTAGAATATTTTAGTTAAGAGACATAGGCAGTAACTAAGAGGGCTTCTCAGTTACTGGTAATGTTTTATCTGTCTTAATCTGTGTAGTAATTACCTGAGCATTTTACTTCATCAACTATTCTCTTAGGACGTGTGTACTTAACTGTGTGTACATCATACATCAATAAAAAAGTCAAAAGATTATTTCAGAGCTGTAATGCTTAGATTGGTTTAGAAAACAGGAATAGTCAGTTGAGACCAGCTGGTAAAGCACTTCATAAAGCTGTGCTAAGTTAAGTGTTTTTTTTTTTTTTTTTTTCCAAGAGATGGGGTCTTGTTGTCTAGGTTGGAGTGCAGTGGCGTGATCATAGCTCATTGTAGTCTTGAGCTCCTGGGCTCAAGCAGTCCTCCCAACTCAGCTTCCCAAGTAGCTGGGACTACAGCCACATGCCACCATGCCTGGCTAATATTTTTTTATTTTTTCTTGAGAGGAGGGTCTTACTATGTTGCCCAAGCTAGAAAGTGTTCTCTCTCTCTCTTTTTTTTAGCATGATATGTAGATGTCACAGCATGTAAACAGTGAAGAAATCAGGGCTGAGGCATAGATCTTATGCCTTTAAGTCACTGAAGCCACACATATAGATCATACTTTCCAAAGAAAAAGTGTCATTAGGGTAAGATAATGGTCAGTGACACTAACTGGGCATATATGCTCTTAAAACGAGTTACCAGAAGGTGAGGAGGAACTAGTCAATATCTCTGAAGCCACAGGAGACAGGTGTTATCTGTAGGGCAGATGCAGCAAAGACACTAAAGAGGTTCTGGAGTGAAATGAGGCTTTTGTATGTGACAGTGAGAAAATGCTTTAATTTTTGCCAGAGGATGTCTCATTATACTAGATTGACAGGTGAGTGGATAGCGGTATACATAAATTCCTTGAAGAAACTTAACTTCAGCAGAAAGGAAGACAGTACCTAAAGGGAGGATATTATAGGGTCAAGAGAAAGATCATCTTGAGTGTGTAACATAGCTCTATTAAAGTAGAACTGAAGTGCAAAAAATTGCACATTTCAAGTGTATGATTTGATGGGTTTTTGTATGTATATATGCATGCACCTGTGAAGTCATCGCTCAGTATTATTATTTTGAGATTCAGTAAGGTTGTTGTTTGTATTGGTAGTTTTTTTTTTTAATTGCTGAGTAGTAGTTTGTTGCATGGATTTACTTGGTTGTTGATGCATTCATCTATTGATAGACATTTGGGTTGTTTCCCACTTTGGTTGTTATAAATAAAGCTACTGAGAACATTAACGTTTTTGGACACTTTGTTCCCTCCTTGCCCCTTTCCTCCCCTCCTATTTTTTTTTTTTTTTCTTCTTGAGACAGGGTCTCGCTCTGTTGCCTAGGCTGGATACAGTGGTACGATTCTGCACTGCAGCCTCAACCTCCTGGGCTCAAGTGATCCTTCTGCCTCAGCCTCCTGAGTAGTTGGGACTACAAGCACTTGCCACCACACCCAGCTAATTTTGGTATTTTTAGTAGAGACAGGGTTTCACTGTGTTGGCCAGGCTGGTCTTGAACTCCTGACCTCAGGTGATATGCCCACCTTGGCCTCCCAGAGTGCTGGGATTACATGTGTGAGCCACTGTACCCGGCCAAATTAAAAAAAAATTTTTTTTGTAGAGACAGGATTTCTACTACGTTGCCCAGGCTAATTTTGAACTCCTGGGCTCGAGCAGTCCTTCTCATTCAGCCTCTGAAAGTGTTAAGATTAAAGGTATTATCCACCATTCCTGGCTACATTTTCTTTTCACTTGTGTATATACCTGAGTAGAAAGGTTAAATTGTGTGGAAGATGTATGTTTGAGTTTTTAAGAAAATGCCAAATTATTTTCCTAAATGGTTGTACCATCTTATATTCTCCTAACCTATGTATGAGAGTTCTGATATGGATATGTCTTTAGCAACACTTGGTATTATCAGTCTTTTTAATTTTAGCCATTCTGATAGGCATGCAGTAGTATCTTATTGTGGCTTTTATTTGCATTTTCCTGCTGACAAATGATGATGAGCATCTTTTCATATGCTTATTTGCTGTCTTTGATGATGTATCTGATCAAAGCCTTTTTAAAATAGTTGGGTGTATTTTGTTTTGTTGAGTTTTAGGAGTTCTTTATATATTCTAGATACAAGTCCTTTATCAGACAGAAACTTTTTTAAATCTGCAGGGTATGGCTTTTTTTTTTTTGAGACGGAGTGTTATTCTGTCACCCAGGCTGGAGTGCAGTGGCACTGTCTTGGCTCACTGCAATCTCTGCCTCCCAAATTCAAGTGATTCTCCTGCCTCAGCCTCCCAAGTAGTCGGGATTATAGGTGCCCGCCACCACACTCGGCTAATTTTTGTATTTTTAGTAGAGATGGGGTTTCACCGTGTTGGCCAGGTGATATGCCCGCCTCTGCCTCCCAAAGTGCTGGGATTATAGCTATGAGCCACCGCGCCTGGCTGCTTTTTCTTTTTCTTTTTTTTTTTTTTTGAGACAGAGTTTCACTCTTGGTGCCCAGGATGGAGTGCAGTGGCGCGATCACAGCCTCCCAGGCTCAAGCGATTCTCCTGCCTCAGCCTTTTGAGTAGCTGGCATTACAGACATGCACCACCACATCCAGCTAATGTTGTCTTTTTAGTAGAGACAGCTTTCTCCATGTTGGTCAGGCTAGTCTCGAATTCTCAACCTCAGGTGATTCACTTGTCCCAGCCTCCCAGCATGCTGGGATTACAGCCATGAGCCACTGCACCTGGCTAACTTTTTCATTTCTTAATGATATGTTTGTAAGAGTAATAGTTTGTAATTTTGATGCAATCTAGTTTATCAATTTGTTCTTTTTATGGACTCTGATTTGGTGTTGTATCTGAGAAGTTTTGCTTAACCCAGTGTCACAAAGTTTTTTAATTTTTTTTCTTGATATGGAGTTTCACTCTTGTCGCCAGGCTGGAGTGCAATGGAGCTATCTATCTCAGATCACTGCAACTTCCGATTCCCAGGTTCAAGTGATTTTCCTGCCTCAGCCTCCGGAGCAGCTGGGATTACAGGCGCCTGCCACCACGCCCAGCTAATTTTTGTATTTTTAGTAGAGACGGGATTTATCCTTGTTGGTCAGGCTGGTATCTCTCTCTCTCCCTCTCTCTCTTTTTTTTTTTGAGATGGGGTTTCACTCTGTTGCCCAGGCTTGAGTGCAGTGGGCTGATCTCACCTCATTGCAACCTCCGCCTCCCGGGTTCAAGTACCCGGCCGCTTTTTCATTTTCTTAATGATGTGTTTGTAAGACTAATAGTTCTTAATTTTTATGAAATCTAGTTTATAAATTTGTTCTTTTTATGGACTGTGTTTTGGTGTCATATCTAAGTTTTGCTTAACCCAGTATCACAAAGTTTTTTTTTTTTTTTTTTTTTTTTTTTAAATCTGTGACACAGTCTCACTCTGAAACCCAGGCTGGAGTGCAGTTGCGCGATCTTGGCTCACTGCAACCTCAACCTCTCAGGTTCAAGTGACTCTTGTGCCTTAGCCTCCCAAGTAGGCGGGATACCACCACTTCCAGCTAATTTTTGTATATTTAGTATAGATGGAGTTTCACCATGTTGGCCAGGGTGATCTCAAACTCCTGGCCTCAGATGATCCACCCGCCTTGACCCCTAAACTCCCAAAGTGCTGGGATTACAGGTGTGAGCCACCATACCTGGTCAGTGTCACAAAGAATTTTAGTTGTATATTTTCTTCATAGAATTTTTTAGTTTTACATTTCACTATTTTGAAATGTAAAACTGAATTACTTCAAAAATATAATCTATTTTGAAGTAATTTTTTCATATGATATGAGGTTTAGAGAATATATAATTTTTTAATTTTTGGTTTTTAAAATTTATGTTTTTATTGTTTTCTTTTTTTCCTAGGAAAGCTATTATCTTTGAGAGTAGGAAATTTTACCAGTTTTAGTACAGTGTAAAAAATGGAAGTCATTTATTAGTGCTCTTGGCTTACTCTATTTTCCTGGAATAGAGTGATCACATCATTGTTTAGATTGTTCACGTTTAATAATAGTTACCACACCTGTACTCCCAGCACTTTGGGAGTCCAAGGTCAGGAGTTTGAGACCAGCCTGGCCAATATGGCAAAACCTTGTCTTTACTAAAAATACAAAAATTAGCCAGGCATGGTGGTGTGTGCCTGTAATCCCATGTACTTGGGAGGCTGAGGCACAAGAATCACTTGATCCCATTGAATCTCTTGAACTGGGAGGTGGAGGTTGCAGTGAGCTGAGATCATGCCACAGCACTCCAGCCTGAGTGACAGAGGGAGACTGAGTCTCAAAAAAATAAAAAACAAAACCAGCTACCAGTTATTCAGTATCAGATAGTGTTTTGCTTCTTTGCAAATACATATTCAAATGTTTTTCTTAAAATATTTCTTTGCTGGATGTTCTCAGTGTTTATGAGCTTCTGTTTCTAGTGATTGCCAGCAGGAGGATTCATTCATGTGGAGGTCTGTTTGCCTCTTAAGCTTAGGCTCTTTTTCTTATGGTATACTACATCTCACAGAGAGATAGACGCTTGTTTTTTTTTTTTTTTTTTTTTTGCGACAGAGTCTCCTTCTGTGTCCCAGGCTAGATAGTGCAGCTCACTGCAACCTCCACCTCCCAGGTGAAAGAGATTCTCATTCCTCAGCCTGCATATTAGGTGGGATTACAGGCATCTGCCACCACACCCAGCTAATTTTTTTTGTATTTTCAGTAGAGATGGTGTCTCTGTATGTTGCCCAGGCTGGTCTTGAACTCCTGGCCTCCAGTTATCCAACTGCCTTAGCCTTCCAAGTGCTGGGGATACAGGCATGAGCCACTGTGCCCGGCCTGTTTTTATCTTTTTATTACAAAAATATTAAGACATACACCACAGTACAGCATTGTATGTCTTAACAGAAACTCCATGTATTCATTTAGTTTCAGTAGTTATCAACTTTCTGTCGCATTTTCTCTGTATATTTCAAAAGTTTTTAACAGATACAACATCTAATGTATAGCAAGACTATAAAGTAACTTCTTTGTGTTATGTAGCACCCAGTTCATTTTCAGATTTTCTCATTTATCTCAGGGATGCCTTTTTATTATGTTTTAAATCAAAATCTAGAGTCAGAGAGAGTCCAAAAACCTCCCTCTGGGTTTGATTAGAAAGATTTGATTACCAGCATTGTATTTCGGGTGATTTCCTGTAATTTTTTTTTAATACATAAAGTTTCAACTTATCCGTAACAATACTGCCCTCACACGTTTTTTTTTTTTTTTTTTTTTTATTTTTTTTGACTCAGTCACCCAGGCTGGAGTGCAGTGGTGTGATCTCAGCTCACTTAACCTCCACCTTCCAGGCTCCTGTAATCCTCCCGCCTCAGCCCCTTGAGTAGCTGAGATCACAGGCATGCACCTTCACACCAGGCTAATTTTTGCATATTTAGTAGAGGTGGAGTTTCACCATGTATCCCTGGCTGCTCTCGACCTCTGCAAGCAACTCACCTTGGCCTCCCAAAGTGCTGGGATTAAAGGCGTGAACCCCCTTGCCCAGCCCAACTTAAATTTTGTTAGTTGCATCCTGGAGGTATCTCCTTAACTTGTTCCTCTGTCCTCTGTATTTCCTGTAAACTTGTATTTAGTTCTAGGGGCTGGATTAGATTTAATTTTAGTTTGTTTTTTTTTTTGGCGGGGGTGCCAGTGGCAAGCATTTTTTGTAGATAACATGTGCTTTCTGTTTTATCATGTCAGGGAGTGTGTATGTTACCAGATTGTTAATTTATAATAATACTAAGATTGTTACAGCGGGTTTAAATGATGTCAGCCTGATCTGTCCATTATAAAATTTCTTACAGACTTTTCACCTAATGGTTTAGCATTTGGTAGATTCTTGAATTCTTTTTTTTTTTTTTTTTGAGACAGAGTTTCGCTCTTGTTACCCAGGCTGGAGTGCAATGGCACGATCTCGGCTCACCGCAACCTCCGCCTCCCGGGTTCAGGCAATTCTCCTGCCTCAGCCTCCTGAGTCGCTGGGATTACAGGCACGCGCCACCACGCCCAGCTAATTTTTTGTATTTTTAGTAGAGATGGGGTTTCACCATGTTGACCAGGATGGTCTCCATCCCTTGACCTCGTGATCCACCTGCCTCGGCCTCCCACAGTGCTGGGATTACAGGCGTGAGCCACCGCGCCTGGCCGATTCTTGAATTCTTACTAATTTATCTTCTTTTGGTTTCTCAGGAATTCATACCTGTTTTGTATGTAAGCAGAGTGGGGAAGATGTTAAAAGGTGCCTTCTACCCTTGTGTGGAAAGTTTTACCATGAAGAGTGTGTCCAGAAGTACCCACCCACTGTTATGCAGAACAAGGGCTTCCGGTGCTCCCTCCACATCTGTATAACCTGTCATGCTGCTAATCCAGCCAATGTTTCTGCATCTAAAGGTATGGTTTTCTCATGTGGACCAGTCTAATTGTAATACCTCAGTTTCATTGGCAACAGGTATTTTCAAATGCAATCTACCATGTCACTTTATGGCCTCTCACTTTTATCAGATTACCAACATTATATTTGGGAGAGCATAGGGGAATAATGAACTAATTCAGCAGCCAGGCAATGCCGGGGCTCCATCAAACACAATGTGGTTATGTGGTAGGCTATTAAGTATTTGGATTTCATGTGAGATGTAGTTTGAGAAAGTGTTCTGCTGCATGTCCTCTTATTCCTGTTTGATTAGAAAATCAGAGTGTATTCTTCCCCAGGGCATTTTTATATCTCTGGTTTCTATGTGTGATATTCAAAAATGCATGTCAAGGCAGGATTGGGGGTTTTGTGTTGATTTGTTTTGTTTTAAGGAAAACTCTTGTCTTAGAAACTTTCTTCTGCTTCATTGTTAAGTCCAGACCTGAGTTTTTCAAAACCTGTGCATATAGGTAAACTTAAGTTTTGAAATGTGTTCTCTTTGATAAAACAGTGGGGTTTTTTTGTTTGTTTTCTTTTTGTTTTTTTGGAGACAGTCTTGCTCTGTTGCCCAGACTGGAGTGCACAGTGACACAATCTTGGCTCAGTGCAACCTCCGCCTCCCAGGCTCAAGCGATTCTCGTGCCACAGCCTCCTGAGTAGCTGGGACTACAGACATGTGCCACCATGCCCAGCTAATTTTTTGTACTTTTAGTAGAGATGGGGTCTCATCATGTGGCCAGGATGGTCTCTATCTCCTGACCTAGTGATCTACCTGCCTTTGCATCCCAAAGTGCTGGGATTCACACCTGGCCTTTTTTTAAAAAAAAAAGAAAAAAAAAGAGTTTTGCTCTTGTTGCCCAGGCTGTAGTGCAATGGCATGATCTCGGCTCACTGCAACCTCCGCCTCCTGGGTTCAAGTGATTCTCTTGTCTCAGCCTCCCAAGTAGCTGAGATTACAGCCACATGCCACCACGCCTGGCTAATTTTTGTGTTTTTAGTAGAGATGGGGTTTCATAATATTTGTCAGGCTAGTCTTGAACTCCTGACCTCAGGTGATCCACTCACCTTGGCCTCCCAAACTGTTGGGATTACAGGTGAGCCACCACGCCTGGTGTTTTACTGTTGTTTTTTTTCCCTAAAAGCCCAATACTGTGTTTATGCTGGTAAATTCGTGTGAGCTAAAAGAGCCTTGACTTTTTCCATAGAGGATTGAGCAGGCAAAATTTAGCAGTGTTGATGTTTGTTTTAATCAGATTGTCAGTACATTTTTTAGTATGATTTCTTGGACGTATGGGTCTCATCAGTAATTTAGCTTGGATCAAAATTGCAGTTTCACTGGATATGTTGGTGTACCTGTAGCTGTAGCTTCTTGGGAAGCTAAAGCAGGAAGTGGGAGGACTGTTTGAGCACAAGTACTTTGAGGTCACATCCAGCCTTGGCAACATAGGGAAACCCCATGTCTTTATTAATAAAAAGAAAAATGAAAAGAATTGTGGTTTAACTATTGGCTACCTTCCTTTTTTAATTGCTATTACAGATTGCATTGTGGGGTTTGGTGGTTGTTTTGTGCTAGTTTATAACAGATGAAGTATTTTAGGGGATGTATTTCCTCTGGAGAGGGAGTAGTGAAGTTTGTTCACTTGAAAGGTGTTAAGAATCACAGAGTTCCAGGCAAGCGTTATTGTTATGTCCCCTCTCCCTGTTTATTCTGGGGCTTGTTTCCGAGGAGTGAGGCTAGTGATTTGGGCTGGGCTTACCCTTGTTGAAGTAGACTCACTGACAGTTACGAGATTTGATTGATTTTGGAGACTTATCACATATCTCTCATCTGAGCTTTCATGGTGGATCGAGTGTTTAAGGTCAGTCGTCTTGGTGGTCATTCCTTTTATTTGTGACATTTTTTCAATGCTAGCAAATAGACTTGAATAACTCACATTCTTCTCATATTTAATTTTTTTTTTCTTTTGCTTGTCCGTGATTTTCCTGCTTTAGGTCGATTGATGCGCTGTGTCCGCTGTCCTGTGGCATACCACGCCAATGACTTTTGCCTGGCTGCTGGGTCAAAGATCCTTGCATCTAATAGTATCATCTGCCCTAATCACTTTACTCCTAGGCGGGGCTGCCGAAATCATGAGCATGTTAATGTTAGCTGGTGCTTTGTGTGCTCAGAAGGTAAGAAATCACTTCTTCCTCTATTTGTAATCCAAAAAGGAATTAAATCAGTGTTTTAATTGAAACAAAAATACTTATCTTCATATTGCCGCTGGAAAAAATATTAGGAAATGATACTGTTGCTCTTTCATGCAGAATATGATGTCCTGAATTACAGTAATGGTAACATAGCAGAACTTTTTTTGTTTGAGACAGCATTTCACTCCTGTTGCCTGTAATACCAGCACTTTGAGAGGCCAAGGTGGGTAGATCACCTTAGGTCGGGAGTTCGAGACCAGCCTGGCCAACATGGCGAAACCTGTCTCTTCTAAATATTCAAAAATTAGCCAGGTGTGATGGCAGGTGCCTGTAATCCCAGCTACTCGGGAGGCTGAGACAGGAGAATTGCTTGAACCTAAGGAGGCAGAGGTTGCAGTGAGCTGAGATCGCACCACTGCACATTCCAGCCTGGGCAACAGAACGAGACTCTGTCTCAAAATAATAATAATAATAATAATAATACAACTGCAAAGATTAAAAAGCTATATACCGCCCTCACAATTTGCCCTCAAGGATGTTCCTTCTAGGCTTTAAGATCTTTATCCTAAAACAGTTCTGTTGAATTTCACCCTGGCAGTGGAAACCACTTATATTCACAGGTGGGACAGGATGTCATTTCCCTGCTCATCTGAGACACATGCATACCTGATTGCTTCCTCTGCCCTATTGATTATGTAAAAATGCAGATTCACTGAGCCAGATTAAATTGTGTATTCAGTGGAAGGCTGATGAAGGACTCAAAAGAATACAACCTTTTGTCTCTTACCTACCTATGACCTGGAACCCAACCCCCTACCTAGAGTTGTCCCACCTTCCAGACATAACTAGTGACAACATTTCATATACTGATGTCTCATATCTCCCTGAAGTATATAAAAGCAAGCTGTACCCTCACTACCTTAAGCACATGTTGCCAGGATCTCCTGAGGTTGTGTCAAGGGCATGTCCTTCACCTTGGCAAAATAAACTTTCTAAAGTGAGAATGGTATCACATATTTTGAGTTCACATCACTAAGGAGATTTGTATCGTCAGGTGTATGTATATGCCAATAATTCTGTAAGAGAAAAATTACTTGCTTGTGATATATTGTTCCTATAGCCAGAGACTAGAGTTTAGTTAATTGTGGAAACTTTTTTCACTTGGTTGAAATCTGGCAGTTAGGCAGAGTCAATGGATGGGTAAAACTGCTGCCACCTTAGTATAAACCAAGGCAGTACCACCAGATCAATATAGGTAAGCCATCATTGTATTCTGTTTTTTCACCTACTCACAGTAAAAGCATGGCAGTTTCACATTGAAAGTTTCTTGAAGTAAAACACCTTAGTTTTATTAAATCTTGACCATGAGGTGAACATTGTTTTCCTATTCTCTGTGATAAAGTGGAAAGTACATATAAAGCAGTTTCTTTGCATACTGATGGTTATCTTGAGTTAAAGCACTCATGCAACTGAGTTTCAAGGTGAACTATCTGCATTGTTCATGGAACACCATTTTTAATTGTAAGAGTTACTGATAAACTATGGTTATTCATGCTTGTATATTTGACAGATGTTTACTTGAAAATAAACAACTGTGAGCCTATCAATTCAAGAAAAACAACTGCAAAATAATGGCCAATGATAAAATTTGAGCTTTTAAGTGACAGTTAAAATTTTGGCAAACTATTATCTACTGCCTTCAGCCTGACAACTTCTTAGTATTTACTGATGGGTAGTAGTAATAAATGTGATTTTTAAAAGTATTATGATGAAATAGGCCATTTAGAAGATGCACATGACTTATCCAATATTTTTCATATAGCTAAAGCATAATCTTAAAAACCTTGCATATTAAAAGATCCATTCAAAGTAGAAGCCAGATCCCTAGGGTTTGGTGGCTCACACCTATAATCCCAGCACTTTGGGAGGCCGAGGCGGGTGGATCACCAGGTCGAGAGATTGAAACCATCCTGGCCAACATGGTGAAACCCCATCCCTACTAAAAATACAAAAATTAGCTGGGTGTGGTGGCTTACAACTGTAGTCCCAGCTACTCGGGAGGCTGAGGCAGGAGAATTGCTTGAACCTGGGAGACGGAGGTTGCAGTGAGCCCGGATTGCACTGGTGATACAATGTGACTCTGTCTCAAATAAGTAAATAAATAAATAAACAAACAAACAAACCAAAGTAGAAGCCAGATCAGTTAATTTTAATATAATCATTCTAAGTTTGTTGACAGAGTTTCAGTTTCCGTATTGCAACTAAACTCTACACTGTGGAGTTTTAGTATAGTATCAAAGAAGGAATATCCACAGTTATCGAACAGGTTATTTTATCACTCTTTTCCAGTGATATATCTCTGAGAAAATTTGGTCATATTTTCCTCATGTATGTCAAACAAATAACATATTGCAACAAATGCAATTTAAAATACTTGGCAAAATGGGCTGTAGTTGTTGTTTTATGCCTGTAATCCTAGCACTTAGGGACGCAGAGGCCGGTGGACCACTTGAGGCCAGGAGTTCAAGACCAGCCTGACCACCAAGGTGAAACCTGTCTCTACTAATAATACAAGCATTAGGCAGGCATGGTAGTGCATTCCTGTAGGTCCAGCTGCTCAGGAGGCTGAAGCAAAAGAATCACTTGAATCAGGGACTTGGAGTTTGCAGTGAGCTGAAATCATGTGCCTGCACTCCAGCCTGAGTGACAAAGCGAGATCCTGTCTCAAAAAAAATAAAATATTTGCAAAAATGGGTCAGGCTTGATGGCTCATGCCCAATCCCATTACTTTAGAAGGCCATCTCTACCAACAACAACAACAACAAAAAAAAACACTTAACCAGGCATGGCTCGGGAGACTGAGGCAGGAGAATCGCTTGAACCTGGCAGGCAGAGGTTTCAGTGAGTTGACATCATGCCACTGCACTCCAGCCTGGGTGACAAAAACAAGACAAAATTGAGGAAAAATACAGTTTTTACTAAAATGTTAATTATGTTTAATGGATAAATTATTAGTATCTGTTTGCGGGAACTAGGAAATAAAAATAAGAAAAAATAAAATGTATTTAAATACTTAAAATTTTTCTTAGTTTTAAATTTCTCTTCAGCAAATATCTGTATGTATATCCTGTATAAACAAAAGCACTTTGAGTTTCTTGGTAATTTTCGATAGCATAATATGGTCCTGTAAATTCAAGGAAAGCCTGAGACCGAAAAGCCCAAGGACTGCTCCCATCAACTAAGTTTATCCTGTGGTTAGTGAACAGGGATAGAAAATAGCCTTAAAACCTTTTTTCCTCTCGTGTAAAGGAGAGAACTGAAGGTTGTTAACCCAGAGTAGTAGGATAATAATTTGGTAAATTGCAAATTGTAAGGAATCGGATCCTTTCAATTTAGCAGTATGTTTAAAATGTATTTTCTCTTTCTTTCTCTCTTTCACCAAGTGTCTGTCATTTCATCTTTGTTTTAATGGTTCATGCAGTTTTCCCTCTTCTATCTTCCTGATCTTCTGACTTTCTCTTGTATATTACCTCTAGTGTCACGAGATAGACCTTTCCTCCTGCTGCACATCTTGCTACCCAGAGTAGTTCTATTGATTTCTTCCTTCATGTTCTTCCTCAGCATAATCCACATTATGTTCTATCTCGCAAAACAGAGGTGCTTGCCACTTTTCCCCTCAGGTCTGACCTTTTGCCTTTATTCACTGGATTTTCTTTTATCCAGGTTTCTTTTCGTGTTATATCCTTCTTTGAATGCCTCTGTACATGAAATATTTCTTTGTGCATTATGAATGCCAATTTAGTGAAAGGAAGATTTTTCTCCTAAGACTATGTAAGCAGACTAAAGTTATAATTCAGCAGGTAACTGAGCATAGATAGGAATGTTGCAGGAGGTGTTCTGCCACTGGGCTAGTTGAATTTATGTCACTGTTGGTGTACCATTTTACGATTACTCAATTGATCCACAGAATGTGCCAGAATAGCTAAGTAGAGTTTTGGACTGTATAATTGTCCTTCAGACTTGTTTTTTAGCAGCAGACACATTTACAAATGTAATCTTGCTCTGACTCTGAGCTTCATTATATAGTACAGACCAAAGGTGAGCTTTTCCAGTTGAAGTAGGAACCTGATATGAAATGCACACCCTTGGCCCCAACAAATACAAATAAAATTCTCACTCTTTATTTTAAGAGCTTTTTGTAGAGAATTATTAAGAAAAGTTTCTTTCAGCCAGAACCGCCATCTTCCTGTAATTCACTAAAATGATGAACACAAAGGGAAAGAGGAGAGGTACCTGATACATGTTTTCTAGGCCTTTTGGAAAACATGGAGTTGTTCCTTTGGCCATGTATATGTGAATCTGTAAGAAAGGTGATATTGTAGACATCAAGGGAATGGGTACTGTTTCAAAAAGCAATGTCCATAAGTGTTAACCATGGCAAAACTGGAAGCATCTACAGTGTTACCCAGTGTTACCCAGCATGCTGTTGCCATTGTTGTAAGCAAACAAGTTAAGGTCAAGATTCTTGCCATGAGATTTAATGTACGAATTGAGCACATTAAGCTCTCTAATGGCTGAGATAGCTTCCTGAAACGCATGAAGGAAAATGATGAGGAAAAGAGCCAAAGAGAATGGTACCTGGGTTCAACTGAAGCACCAGCCTGCTCTACCCAGAAAGCAGTGAGAACCAATGGGAAGGAGCCTGAGCTGATGGCACCTATTCCCTATGAATTCAGGCATAATAGGTGTTAAAAAATAAAAGACCTCTGACTGGTAAAAAAAAAAAAAGCAAAAATCAGCATGGGAAGAAATTATATATAAAGTGCCAACAGAAGTATGTTTATAGTAGGAGTTTTTGTTAGTTTGTTTCCCAGCTGAGGATTTGTCGGCGTAAATGCAGCCATATACAAACATAAGTTATGAAAAACACAGTCACGATGTGCTCTCACCATCCCCCAAGCTGAGACCCCTAAAGCCCTCTTCTATGGGAGAGAGAGGAAGGGGGAGCCCCGAAACTGCCTAGGAACAGTCAGCCCCTGGGCCCATGCAGGGTGGGAGAGCTGAGCATCAGTGCAATGGATGGTCTATGGAGCAGGATAGCTTGCACAGCTGGCCCTTGAAGTCCAGGTCAATGATGAAGTGCAGGTCCCTGTTGTTCTTGGCGCTGGGCCGAAAGCTGATGGTGCCGAAGATCTCCTCTCCTGTCTTCACATTCACGTAGTCCTCCATGTTGAACACCGTCGGCTTCTAGTATGTGGAGGGGGACTCAGGTGTGGTGGAGAAGCCAGTCCTCTTGTGGCAGTGAACTCGAAGTAGGCCACCAGGGCATGCACATAGTCATTCTGCTTCACTTGTAGGCAGAATAGGGAGGTGAAGGTCAGGTCTTTCTCCTTGATGATGTAAATGTCTACCTCCTTTATGAGGCAAGTATTGGTGACTAGCTGTTTGGGATCCACCATGTCCACTAGGGGCTCGTTGATGGCCACATCTTGGATGCAAGACATGTCGAAGCCATACACATTTTCCCACCAGTGGGTCTTATAGTCCTCGATGGCCATCACATTACAGAGTGGCCTGGTCTGGGAAGATGAGAATGTCAGGCACCAGCCTCTTGTCCTGGGTGTAGAGCATGGTGTTGAGCATGGACTCGTAGAAGAGGCAGTAGCCCATCCGCTCGCTAATGATGATATCCACCTTTTCCACCCAGAGCTCTATTTCCTCCAACTTTTCCTTGATGATGGTCACCACGTGGTCTAACTTGTTGGCTTTGACAATATTCACCACATAATCAGAGATTCTGGACCACTCAATCCCGATGACCTTGCAGGCCCCAACCTTGGTGGCGAACATGCAGAGGATGCCTGTGCCTGAGCCCACTTCCAGCACCACCTTGTCCTTGAAGAGGTGCTGGTTGTGAAACAGGGAATTGCAGTACGTGAGATGTACATGTCGTCTTTCAGCATTTCCTCATGGATGCCAAAGTGAACGTAGGAGTCAAAGTAGTAATCTTTGGGTATCATGTCCTAGGCGTTGGGCTTCTGGCTGCTTTCCGCCTGGCCACAGGACACCTCCATGATACAGTTCATGACCTTGACCGCCACCACCTTCACCTGCACCTATTCTTTCTCTGGCCACCGAGACCCCTGCCTTTTTCTATAGTAGGATTTTTAAGAGGTAAAAGAAGCACAGTGAGAACAAGATTAACGCAGATATATTCTTTGCTAAGGCTATATTCCCCACTTCAGGATAAAACTTGGAATTATATGTTTGAGTCTAGCATGTTTGAAGCATGCTTATTTCTGACAACAGCGTGTCTTCTTTCTTTTTGGCAACAAAATAAAATGTCTGCCTATCTGCTGAAACTACTGTATTTTGTAAAGTTAGTAGCTACTTTTTAGTTGGTTGATTGATTGATTGATGATTGATTGATTGATTGATTTGATTCAGAATCTTGCTCTGTCACCCTGGCTGGAGTACACTGGTGCGGTCTTGGCTCACTGCAATGTCCACCTCCGAAGTTCAAGCAATTCTGTCTCAGCCTCCCAACTGAGAATACAGGCATGTGCCACCACACCTGGCTAATTTTTTAATAGAGACAGGGTTTCACCATGTTGATCTGGCTGTTCTCTAACTCCTGACCTCAAGTGATCTACTTGCTGCAGCCTCCCAACGTGCTGGGATTATAGGCATGAGGCACTGCACCCAACTGAAAAGTTAGTAATTTTACAAGGAGGGAAGGAACTAACCATTTGGAGATACTACTTATGTGTCAGATGCTACTAGGTGATTTAATAGCTAGGTGAGTTCTCAAACAGATGTGGTTATTGTTTATTAGAGAAAACTTACCACTGAGGAAATGATAGCTCTGCAAGGAAAGTAAAATTCACAAGGGCATGTGATCCTAGAGCTAGAATTCCAACCTGAGCCTGATGATAGTTAAATAAAGCTTATGCTGTTCATACTTTGGTCATTGTGTGTCATTGATAATGTTTTTATTTAGTATGTCTTTTAGTGAAGAGAAAGAGAATGTATATATATGTATGAATGTACACATACATTACTTTTACAGGGTTCCTTCTGACTTCATTGCTTTAACTTAATTTTGCCAGTAGGATCTCATGTTTATAAGGTGTGAATCTAACAAGCTTTCAGGGGAGTGGTGTTCAGGAATGTTGAAGTGGGAATACTCCTTCAGCATAGACTTTCTGGGTAACAAATTAAATTAATAAGCCCTTAGCTGGTTAAGAGCTGAGCAAAAGCTGTTTTAGCTGGGTGCTTAAATGCAGTCTTGTGGTCTGAATGCCATGTTTTTTTATTCTTACAGGAGGCAGCCTTCTGTGCTGCGACTCTTGCCCTGCTGCATTTCATCGTGAATGTCTGAACATTGATATTCCTGAAGGAAACTGGTATTGCAATGACTGTAAGGCAGGCAAAAAGCCACACTACAGGGAGATTGTCTGGGTAAAAGTTGGACGATACAGGTAAGCCTGGAGAATAGCACTTATTTCTTTTACCATCCTCTGTTTCTTGGGACTTCTCAGATACAATGCTTAACATATTTTCTAATGATCTTCTTAATTAGATAAGGTACCCTCCCCTCCTCTTATTCATTTTTTTCCTTATAGGAAAAGAAACCTAACTTTATGATTTGTAATTATAGGAACAATACATGTTCTCTGTGGAAATTTTTTTTCTTTTATGTATTTTGTGGAATATTTTTTAATGAAAACACACTAATAATCTCACAAGGCAGATGCATTAACATTTCATCATATGTACTCCCTGACATACCAATACACAGTTATCCTCCCCCCTCTACATCTTTACAGTTTATACTCAGTTTTGTGTCTTGGGTGGGTTGTTTGTTTGTTTTGAGAAAGGGTATCCTCTGTCACCCAGGCTGGAGTGCAGTGGTATGATCATTGCTCGCTGCAACTTCAAACTCCTGGGCTTATGGGATCCTGCTGCCTCAGCCTCCTGAGTAGCTGAGACTACAGGTACATGCCACTGTGCCCAGCCACTTTTTCTTTTTAAAAATATTTTGATTGAATATGGAAAGCTCAAAGAATGTAACATGCATGATTTTAAAGAATAACAAAAGTGGCACCCGTGTATGTATCACCCACTTAAAGAAATAGAACACTATTGGTACTTTTTAGGTTTATTCCATGCCCTGATTCCATTCTTTCCTACCCCTCAGAGGTAACCGTTGTACTAACTTTAGATTTTTCCTTTGCTCTTCCGTGAAGATATACCATGTTTTCTTTGGTATATTTTAGACCTTTATGTAAAGGAATTATTATTGATATATTTTTCTGCAACTTTTTTCATTCACTTTTATGCTCTGAGATTCATCATAGTATAGTATGCTGATTCATTCATAGTTCACTGTTCCTTTATATAGTCACATAATGTCTAGTTCACTTATCCATTTTCCTGTTTGGACTGCGAACATTTGGTCAGTTTTTCTTGGTATATATACTTGGGATCTTGTATATAATATACTTACATACCAGTATATACTTGGTTTGTATACTTAGGGCCTTCTCTAGGGCATTCTCTGGAGTAAAGTAGGTAGTTTCCAGCTTTAATAGGTAGTGCCAAATTGTCTCCCTAAATTGGCTGTGTACTAATTTACATTCTTTGATTTTGTTTGTATGTGTTTGTGTTTTGATATCTTGGTGCTATTATTCCATACTCCTAATGAGGATTGAAGGTTTCCTTTTTAAAGGCCACATTGTATTTTATTTTGTATAGTATACCATGGGTAATACTATTATTTTCTTGATGTTGAGCATTTATATTTTTTCCAGTTTTTCCTTTCTTTTTTTTTTGAGCCAGAGTCTTGCTCTGTCACCCAGTCTGGAGTGTAGTGACATGATCTCGACTCGACTCACTGCAACCTCTGCCTCCCAGGTTCCAGGGATTCTTCTGTCTCAGCCTCCCGAGTAGCAGCGAGTACAGATGGGCACCACCATGCCTGGCTAATTTTTGTAATTTTTATTTTAGTAGAGACAGGGTTTCACCATATTGGCCGGGCTGGTCTTGAACTCCTGACCTCGTGATCCATCCGCCTCGGCCTCCCAGAGTGCAGGGATTGCAGGGGTGAGCCACTGCACCCAGCCAGTTTTTCCTTATAATGCTTCAGTGAATGTTACTGTCATAAGTCTCTGTTCCTATCTCATTATTTCCTTTAGGTAGAGTCCTTGAAGTAGAACAATTGAGTCTAATGGAGTGTGTGCATGTGTGGGAATGTGGGCAGATGTTTTCCAGCTTTTAGCACGTACTACTTGTTTGTGTTCTAGTTAGGTTGTAAGAATGCTGTTAAGATGGACTTAAATGTGGACAGACATTGCTAATCCTTACTCTTATATGAGGTTATTTTCCTAATTCTTGCAGCCTTCTAGAGGTTTCTCTTCTCCTTTTCACCTTTTCCAGGTGGTGGCCAGCTGAGATCTGTCATCCTCGAGCTGTTCCTTCCAACATTGATAAGATGAGACATGATGTGGGAGAGTTCCCTGTCCTCTTTTTTGGATCTAATGATTATTTGTGGACTCACCAGGCCCGTGTCTTCCCTTACATGGAGGGTGATGTGAGCAGCAAGGATAAAATGGGGAAAGGAGTGGATGGGACATATAAAAAAGGTAACTTTATCCTTTTTGTTTCTCAGGCTAACACAGACCTCTGTTGCCTGAGTGTCTGCTCTGTTTTAGAATTCACGTATTTTCCATTTTGAAGCTGTGTTCTGTCCTCTCGGAGCATTATGTGGCTACAAATATAGTATTTTTCAGGGAAGTTAACCCATGTAACTCATTATGTTTGAGCCTTAACCTTTACTTAATTAGAATTTCCTTGAGCTTTTTTTTGACTTATTAGTTGTTTTCTCAGCATCCCATCAAATAATGGAGTTTTGAAATGATTTTATATAAGAAACACAGAGCCTCAGATCTTTCACAGAGGTGCATTCGTTCCAAGGAGTTTAGTTTTTGTTCCTTTTTTTTTCTTTTAAGCTTTTTGGGAAGAAATAAAATTCACCAGATATTGTGGAACAAACCAGTAAAGGTCAAAACATAAATGCTCTGAATCAAGAGAAATTTTTGTAAACTGGCCTAGTAAAGGCAGAGGAGACAGTTGGGTAGAACAGGGTACCCTGTTATCAGCAGAACTAGTTTTATTGCTTACCACGTGGTTGAATCAACTTTGAACCTGGTTTTCTCTTACCAGATAATGGAGAAAGTTTGGTCTCGAAATTCAGTGGGATTATAAAAAGTGACACAGCAGAGTACTTAATTGGTATCCCCTTAGTGGTAATTACCTTCTTCCTGTAGCTGTCCTTTGAAAGACAATATATCTCTTGCTATTTAATATATTTGGTCCTTAAAGTACGGATGGTTCCCGACTTTAAATGGTCCAACTTACACCTTTACGATGATGCACATCTATTATATTCCTCAGCTTATGATGGGATTACATCCAGGTAAACCAGTTGTTAACATGAGGAGCATCTGTTTAAGATTTTGTCTGTAGGGTGAAATGAAAAGGGATTCTAAGCAAGTGACATGCAAGAAGATTCTAAGCATATAAAATTTCCTGGTTAGGGAATAGGAGTTATGTCCATAGGGAACAAGTTTATCAAAGGTTCTGTTTGCCACATGTTATTTTAGTAGCTCCTCACTTAACCTGTTTGTCATGTGGTTTCTATACAGAGATATGGGCTATCAGTTCTACTGCTAATACAAAAATACATAATACTGTGCTATCAGTACTAATACGTCAGGATCTGGGGTCTTGAGTCTTATAATCTCAGATGGTCAGGGATCAAGTGACCAGTATTTTGGCATGCACAGAACTGGCCAACACTGAGGCTGGCAGGGGGAGAAGGTAGAGGAAAAGGAATAGCTCAGGTCTGAGCCTGCCTAAGCTCTGAGATTCTACCAGGGGGTTTTTAGGTGCCTCTGACTTCTTGGAACTTGTGTTTTTGCACGGGAATCTGAAGTAGATACCCGCCTGCCAGGATTTTGGTATTGTTAGTATTGTGGCAGAAGTGTACATTGTATATGCTATGGGAACAGAGCAAGAGGAAGCTGGGGAGCAATGTTTGGAAGTCATGGATGATTACTAAGTGACTCTTTGGGGAAAGAATAATAATAATAGTTATCATTTTTGTTTGCCAGACCCTGTTCAGTGTTTATTTTCTGCTTTAAGTGCTAACAGTAACCCTATAAGGTAGATACCATCCTGATCTTGCAAATGAGGAAACTGAGACAAATTAATGTTAAAGAACTTGCTCAACATTTCAGTACCAGTAAGTGATAAAGGAAGGTTTCTGACTCTGATAGTAGGGCCAGCATCTAAATTAACTTCTACACCAACTTCAAAAAGAAAAAGACTTAAAATGTCTCAAGAAGTCAATACATGTAAAAACATGTGTTGAATCTATTAATAACATCCTGAGTTAGCAACCTCCAAGCATTTGGTATAGTTTAAGCACTTGGTTGGGGGAGCACTGGGCTATTTTCCTGAAAGGATGA
Source organism: Sapajus apella (assembly GCF_009761245.1). Lineage (NCBI taxonomy): Eukaryota > Metazoa > Chordata > Mammalia > Primates > Cebidae > Sapajus > Sapajus apella. The sequence continues at coordinate 678,755 of NW_022437140.1, forward strand.
ATATCTAACTAGATCCCTAGTTAGACCAGAGTTTTAGAAACTTCAGCCTGGGACAGTGTTGGGACCATTAAAAGGTGAGAGTCCGCAAGTGGGGAAATGAGCAAGATGGCTGTTTCAAGTAGTTTGGGGCAGAAATGATGAGGTTCTGCTGAGCACGGTGGCTCACGTCTGTGATCCCAGCACTTTGGGAGGCTGAGGCAGGTGGATCCTTTGAGGTCAGGAGTTTGAGACCATCCTGGCCAACACTTTGAAGTCTGTCTCTACTAAAAATACAAAAAAAAAATGAGCTGGGCATGGTGATATGCACCTGTTATTGCAGCTATTCGGGAGGATGACGGAGGAAAAATCGCTGGAACCTGGGAGGCAGAGGCTGCAGTGAGCCAAGATCACACTGCTGCACTCCAGCCTGGGTGACAGACAAAGCAAGACTCTGCCCCCACCCCCTCCAAAAAAGGAAATAAATAGGCCGGGCGCGGTGGCTCACATCTGTAATCCCAGCACTTTGGGAGGCCAAGGCAGGCAGATCACGAGGTCAAGAGATCAAGACCATCCTGGCCAACATGGTGAAAACCTGTCTCTGCTAAAAAAAATACAAAAATTAGTTGGGCATGGTGGTGCATGCCTGTAGTCCCAGCTACTCGGGAGGCTGAGGCAGGAGAATTGCTTGAACCCAGGAGGTGGAGGTTGCAGTGAGCCGAGATTGTGCCACTACACTCCAGCCTGGCGCCTGGTGACAGAGCAAGACTCTGTCTCAAAAAAAAGAAAGAAAGAAAGAAAGAAAGAGTCAGACTAATGGTGAATGGTTCATGGAGATGGAGAATATGATTTATATTGGACAGATGTTAAGGAGGTAGACTAGGACATGCTGAATAATAGGATATGGGAAAAACACATTTTAGAACAATTTAGATGACTGTGTGGAACACATACAAACTCTGATAGACCGCTACAAGGAAATGAAAAACAGGATAGGTCAGAGGGGAGAGTTTTTTGTTTTTTTGTGTTTTTTGTTTTTTTAAGATGGGGTTTCACCATGTTGATCAGGCTAGTCTCAAACTCCTGACCTTGTTATCCATGGCTTCAGCCTCCCAGAGTGCTGGGATTACAGGCGTGAGTCACCACATCCGGCTGAGGGGAGAGATTCTTTAAAGGATTGACAGAGCATGGGGAAAGGCACAGAGAAGAAAGTGGCAAGAATAGAATTCTCACAGTTTTTAACTTGGGTGAAGAATAATGCATTGCAGTTTTAAGTGCAGAAGAATGAGAATTTTAAGATTTTATTGGACTTTTCAGATATGGCAATCTTTTTCTTTTCTTTTCTTTTTTGAAACGGAGTCTCGTTCTGTTGCCCAGGCTGGAAGTACAGTGGTGTGATCTCCACTCACTGCAACCTCCGCCTTCTGGGTTCAGGAAATTCTCCTGCCTCAGCCTCCTGAATAGCTGGGATTACAGGTGAGCACCACCATGCCCAGCTAATTTTTACATTTTTAGTAGAGATGGGATTTCACCATGTTTGTCAGGCTGGTCTGGAACTCCTGATCTTGTGGTCCACCCGCCTCAGCCACCCAAAGTGCTGAGATTACAGGCGTGAGCCACCACACCTGGCTAGATATTGCAGCGTTTTAAACATGAGAAAGTACAGTGGCCTGGCACAGTGTCTCATACATGTAATCCTAACACTTTTGGAGGCTGAGGCAGATATATACCTTGACCCCAGGAGTTTGAGGCCAGACTGGGCAACATGGAGAAACCATGTCTCTACCAAAAAAAAAAAAAAATAGCCTGGCATGGTGTTGCATGCCTGTGGTCCTAGCTACTCTGGAGGCTGAGGTGGGAGGATCACTTCAGCTCAGCAAGTCGAGGCTGCAGTGAGCTGTGATTGCACCATGGCACTCCAGCCTGGGTGTTAGAGTGAAACCCTGTCTCAAAAAAAAAAAAAAAAAAGTGCAGGACTTAAGTGTAGATTAGCTATGAAATTCCATTATTTCATTAGAGCTAATAGTTTATATTTATAGAACAAGTCTTAAGAGAAGAGGGAAGAAGGAGAACAAAGCTTCAACTTTGAATTTCTGCCAGAGGAGAGTGAGCACAATACCTGGGGCACCTAAGAAGTAGAAAGTTTCTGGAAGTGGGAGGTTTAGGACTAAGGAAAGATAAAGGCTTAAAGGCAGTGACTTTGCTAAGCAGATGCAATGTAGTTGTTAGGAGATGGTATCTGTGGGCTTTTTAAAGTCATTTAGTGGTTGATTGTTTTCTCATCTAATGCACAATTGTCTAATCTTTTGGCTTCCCTGGGCCATACTGGAAGAATAATTATCTTGGGCCACAAATAAAATATACTAACAGTAACAGTAACAATAGCTGATGAGCTTAAAAAATAAAAAAGGTCATGTGTAATTTTCATAATAGCCACCACGGGAAAGCAAAAAGGTCCTTATATTCAAATGGTTGGACACCTGTGATCTAAAGGTTGGTAGTCTGTATTGTGCCATTTAGTCATAGATTATGTTTTGTCTTAATACTATGTCCGAATACTCTTGGGACTATGTTACCTGTTTTAAAATAGCTGTTATGTGTTTTCTTTTTCATATAACATTGGTTTATTTTTGTGTAAAGCATGGAGTTTCTCCTCCAATTTAAAGGGGAAAAAATTTAAAAATAAATGAATAAATATATAATTCCACCCAGAGATTTTAAAGTGACTCGTGCTGTCTGTTTTCATAGCTCTTCAGGAAGCTGCAGCAAGGTTTGAGGAATTAAAGGCCCAAAAAGAGCTAAGACAGCTTCAGGAGGACCGAAAGAATGACAAGAAGCCACCACCTTATAAACATATAAAGGTAAGGAGAAAATCTTGGGAGATCTTCTCCGGGAGAGAAACTGAAGAGCTGGCTCTTTTCACTCTGTTCATGACAAGAATGGAAGGACAAATACAGTTGGTTTTAGGTAGAGGTATGAGTTTAAAAGAAGATCAGAAACAAGTACCAGACTGAGCGCAGTGGCTCATGCTTGTAATCCCAACACTTTGGGAGGCTAGGGCAGGTGGATCACCTGATGTCAGGAGTTGGAGACCAGCCTGACCAATATGATGAAACCCCATCTCTACTAAACATATAACAATTAGCTGGTGTGTTGACATCAGCCTGTAATCCCAGCTACTCGGGAGGCTGAGACAGGAGAACTGCTTGAACCCGGGAGACGGAGGTTGCGAGGAACTGAGATCTTCCAGCCTGGGAAACGGGAGCGAAACTCCATCTCAAAAAAAAAAAAAAGAAAAAGAAAAAAAAAGAAACAAGTATCAGAGCACCATTCCTAGCACATTGCTAGGATTCCCAATGTCAGGAGAATTAATTTTAGGTGTACCTAACCCTCAGTCTACCTAGTAAAATAATCATCACCCGCCAAGCACGGTAGCTCACGCCTGTAATCCAGGCACTTTGGGAGGCCGAGGCTGGTGCATCACCTGAGGTCAGGAGTTTGAGACCAGCCTGACCAACATGGAGAAACCTCGCCTTTACTAAAAAAGCCATCACCATTATCATCTGGGTCCAGTGGAGCCTTTGTATTTTAAATATTTTTATGTCATTTATATGACATACAATAAAGAGACAGTGGAGAAGAAATTTATTAGAAATTTTAGTGTTAGGCTGGGCACGGTGGCTCATGCCTATAATCCCAGTACTTTGGGAGGCTGAGGCGGGCAGATTACGAGGTCAAGACATAGAGACCATCCTTGCCAACATAATGAAACCCCATCTCTACCAAAATACAAAAATTAGCCCGGTGTGGTGGTGCATGCCTGTAGTCCCAGCTACTCAGGAGGCCAGGGCAGAAGAATTGCTTGAACCCGGGAGGTGGAGGTTGCAGTGAGCCAAGATTGCGCCACTGTACTCTAGTCTGGCGACAGAGCGACACTCTGTGTCAAAAAAAAAAAAAAAGAAAAAAGAAATTTTCGTGTTACATTGTTGCTGAATTTTTTGTCATTACTTTTAATGACAAACCTCAATTACTTTTGCACCAACCTAATATTTACTAAATCCTTTTTACAAACCTGTTTTTATCAGATAAGTTAGTTGTGATGCTGAAGTATCATAAAACATGAAAGAATATTGTTAGGCCTGTTAACAAAATGAGGTTACCTAGGTTGTTCTTAAAAAACATCTTTGATGGCATTGTTCCTGGATGAGAATACTGTTTCTTCTTTGTTCTTAGAAATGCAGCCGGAGCAGTGGCTCATGCCTGCAGTCGCAGCACTTTGCGAGGCCAAGACAGGCAGATCACCTGAGGTCAGGAGTTCGAGACCAGCCTGGCTAAAATGGTGAAACTCCATCTATACTAAAAATAAAAAATTAGCTGGGTATGCTGGTGTGCTCCTGTAGTCCCAGCTACTCAGGACGTTGAGGCAGAAGAATTGCTTGAATACTGGAGGTGGAGGTTGCAGGGAGCCGAGATTGCACCCACTGTACCAGCCTGGGCAGCAGAGACTCCATTGCAAAAAAAAAAAAAAAAAATGCATTATTTGTTCACTTATTCTTTTGTGTCTGTGTCTGTGTCTGTGTGTGTGCATGTGCGTGTGTGTGTGTGTGTGTGTGTGTGTGTTTTGTTTGTTTTGAGATGGAGTCCCACTCTGTTTCCCAGGTATAATCTTGGGCCACTGCAACCTCTGCCTCCCGGGTTCAAGCAATTCTCCTGCATTAGCCTCCTGAGTAACTGGGATTACAGGTGCACAGCACTACTTCTGGCTAATTTTTGTATTTTTAGTAGAGACACAGTTTCACTATGTTGCCAAGCTGGTCTTGAACTCCTGACCTCAGGTGATTCACCTGCCTTGACCTCCCAAAGTGCTGGTATTACAGGCTTGAGCCACTGTGCCTGACCTGTTTTCGTCTTTCTTTAGCATAGTTGTGAATTATGTGTGAGTTAGTAATAATGTGTAATGATGAAGCAGTAAGTTCTTACAAGATACATGAGAAGTAAGAACACTAAAATTCTATACTCTTAGATTTAGTCTAATGGACTTACGTGGTATTTACAAAATGGAATGAGTTTTGTTCTTTGTTTGTTTGTTTGTTTGAGACAGGGTCTCACTCTGTGACCCAGGGCTGGAGTGCAGTGGTGCAATTTTGGCTCACTGCAACCTCCGCTTCCTGGGCTGAAGTGATTCTCCCGCCTCAGTCTCCTAAGTAGCTGGGATTACAGACATGAGCCACCAACAATGCCTGGCTGATTTTTGTATTTTTTTTTTTTGTAGAGTTGAGGTTTCACTATGTTGCCCAGGCTGGTCCTGAACTTCTGAATTCAAAACAATCCACCCACCTCAGTCTCCCAAGGTGCTAGGATTACAGGTGTGAGCTACCACACTTGGCTTGAATTTTATTTTTTTAAATAAGTATATTTTCGTTTTGAACTTTGGAAGACCTTTCTAAAAAGGGAAATAAGTCATAAAATATTCACTGCTTCTGAAGGTTGGTTTTGTTTTTTTTTTGTTTTTTGTTTTTTGAGATGGAGTCTCACTCTGTCACTCATGCTGGAGTGCAGTGGCGTGATCTCGGCTCACTGTAACCTCTGCCTCCTGGGTTCAAGCAGTTCTCCTGTCTCAGCCTCCCGAGTAGCTTGGGACTACAGGCACGTGCCACCATGCTCAGCCAATTTTTGTGTTTCTAGTAGAGACGGGTTTTACCCATGTTAGCCAGGGTGGTATCAAACTCCTGACCTCAGATGATCTGCGAGCCACCACACTCAGCCCAATTTTTTTTTTTTTTTCCTTTTTTAGACATCGGATCTCACTGTTTCCTAGACCAGATCTCCTGGCCTCAGGTTATCGTCCCACATTGGCTTTGCAAATTACTGGGATTATAGGCATGAGCTGCCACTCCTGGCCTTTAAATTGTTACTTTACATGTCATAAAATATCCATACCAAGATTATATTTTAAAAAGAACAAAGAACAAAAAAAGTTGTAAACTATTAATCCTTACAAATAATTACAATTTCTGAAATTAAGAATTTCAAAACCTGCAAGTGAGTCTAAATGAGTCTCTCAATGTATGTGAAAATGCAGCCTCGAAGTATAGTCATTAGGCCTCAAAAATGGAAAATAATTCTATTCACGTAGTCCTAAGTGTCAGATAACAGCAAGGTAGGCATTTTAGAGTTAGCATATGAACCATATTGCGCTACTGAGAGAGCAATTTCCTGTGAGTGATCTCATCAATAATTTAGAGGCCAACTTCTTTCCTCCACTTTTTTTTAAAAAAATAAACATTTCCAGAAAAGGATTTAGAGCAGGCATTGGCAAACTATGGTTCATGGGTAAATCTGGTCTACTGCCTATTCTTTTAATATTCTTGAGCTACAGGTTGTTTTTACATTTTTTAGTGGTTGGCAAAAAAGTGAAGAGATTTTGTGACACATAAAGATTATATGAAATTCAACTTTCAATCAGTATCCACAGGAATACTTCTTCATTTACATATTATATATGGCCATTTTTATATTGCAGTGGCAGAGTCGAGCTACATGTAGAGATTTATGGCCTGCAAAGCCTGAAGTATTTACTGTCTGACCCTTTAAAGAAAAAGTTATTTAACCCTTGATCTATAGTGAGATTTACTTGCAATTATATATCCATGTCTTTGTTCTTTTTTTTTTTTTTTTTTTTTTTGAGACGGAGTTTCACTCTTGTTACCCAGGCTGGAGTGCAATGGCATGATCTCGGCTCACCGCAACCTCCGCCTCCTGGGTTCAGGTAATTCTCCTGCCTCAACCTCCTGAGTAGCTGGGATTACAGGCACGCGCCACCATGCCCAGCTAATGTTTTTTATTTTTAGTAGAGACGGGGTTTCACCATGTTGACCAGGGTGGTCTCGATCTCTTGACCTCGTGATCCACCTGCCTCGGCCTCCCAAAGTGCTGGGATTACAGGCTTGAGCCACCGCGCCCGGCCATGTCTTTGTTCTTAACCATGTGGGATTTCTTTTGGTTTGGTTTGAGTTTATGATGTGATAAGTAAGAAACTTATTTTTGGATTAATAACAGGTCAGATCAGTTGATAAGAAATAATGATTAAAACATATATTTTTTGGCCGGGCGCAGTGGCTCATGCCTGTAATCTCAGCACTTTGGGAGGCCAAGGCCGGCAGATCACCTGAGGCTGGGAGTTGAAGACCACCCTAACCAACATGGAGAAACCCTGTCTCTACTAAAAATACAAAAAGTTAGCTGGGTGTGGTGGTGCACACCTGTAATCCCAGTTACTCAGGAGGCTAAGGCAGGAGAATTGCTTGAATCCAGGAGGCAGAGGTTGTGGTGAGCTGAGATTGTGCCATTGATTGCACTCCAGCCTGAGCAACCAGAACAAAACTCCATCTCAAAAAAAAAAAAAAAAAAAAATTCCAGCTTGGGCAATATAGCAAAACCCTGTCTCTACCAAAAAATACCAAAAAAAAAAAAAAAAATTATCTGGATGCCTTTTGTCCCAGCTAGCTGAGAGGTTGAGGTGGGAGAATCACCTGAGCCTGGTCACACTGCAGTGAGTTGTGATTGCACTACTGTACTCCAGCCTGAGGGACAGAGTAAGATTTTGTCTCACAAACATATATTTGTAGTGAGAAAAGGAGTAGCATGAACCTTTGTGTGTATTTGGGAAGGGTTCAGGTAAAAATACTTTGAATCAGAAGTGAATGTTCAAATGCCCTATTCAGGACTTGTAGTTTTGGGTATCTGATATTACCTGTTGTTGTCTATCCCCTTAGAATTTACCTTAGACACTGTAAGGCTTATCCCTTAATGGCTTCCAGTTGCATGTGTTGAGGGTATTTCTCCATTAACAAGAAGTTTCCAAACCTTACCAGTATTTTGACGAATCTAGGAACAGATCTGGCAGTGAGACCTAACATCCTTTTTCTCCTTAAACAGCATCTTGCTCTGTCACCCAGACTGGAGTGCCTTGCAGGACTAGACGATCCTCCCACTGCAGCTTCCTGAGTAGTTGGGACTACAGGCACTTGCCACCATGCCTGACTACATTGTGAAATTTTTTTTAGAGACAGGGTTTCATTGTGTTGGCCAGGCTGGTCTTGAACTTCTGAGCTCAAACAATCCTCTAACCTCAGCCTCCCAAAGTACTGGGATTACAGATGTGAGCCACTGCACCTGGATTCCTCTTGTTAAATTTTGATAGAGAAATGGTTTGATGACAGTATATTTCCAGATTGTAGATTTTGTAATATTAAAGGGGAGTAGGCAAATAATAAAATGCAAGAAATGAAAGCATTTGAAAATTTAGAGGATAGAAATAACTTCTAAGTAATAGTGATTTTAGGTTGACTAGAATGAGTAATCTAGAATATTTGATATGAGAAAAAATCATAAGGACGTTATATAAGAAAGGAAGAAATAATTTATCTACCATGTTTGAGAGGCAGCTAGGTGCTGTACTATACATATATTTCTCATTCTCACAATAGTCCTGCAAGTAATTTGTTCAAAATCACACAATTCCTTAATAGTTAAATTTTATGTGTGGTTTATGTCCTACAAGACTTAATTTGACTGTTCTCACAGAAATAATATGAAATGAGGGAAGACACATTCTCATGCACAAATCCATCATTGTATTGGAACATCTGTTGTCTTTCCATGTTGCTAGTATTTGTTAAAACCTCTGCCTTGATGGCTTTGGTATCACAATAGCTGTTTGACCTTCATGTTTTACCTCACCAGACTTTCACTATATTTTTTAGCACTAGCACTGCTTCTACATTAATCCATGAGTGACACTGCTATAGTTCTTTTAAGAGATTTCAAATTATAAGCTCGATGTGGTGATACCTACCTGTAGTCCCAGTTACTTGTGAAGCTGATGCAGCAGGCATAGATGAACCCAAAGTAGGCACAGATCTTTTCAGGCCATTAAGTTCCCACTTAAGAATAGTGCTTTCTCACTGGGTGCAGTGGCTCATGCCTGTAATCCGAGCACTTTGGGTGGCTGAGGTGGGTGGATAACAAGGTCATGAGTTCAAGACCTGCCCAACATAGTGAAACCCCATCTCTACTAAAGGTACAAAAATCAGCCAGGCATGGTGGCATGTCCCTGTAGTCCCAGCTACTTGAGAGGCCAAGGCAAGAGTATCATTTGAACCCAGGAGGTGGATGCAGTGAGCCAAAATCGTGCCACTGCACTCCAGCTTAGGCAACAGAATGAGACTTCGTCTTAAAAAATAAAAATAAAAGAATAGTGCTTTCTATGTCAAATGTATTAAAAAATGATAAAGAATAAATAATAGTGCTTGTTGTTCAAGGGTTAACTGATTTTTTAAAGGAAGGTAGAGGCTGAGTGCAGTGGCATTGCCGGATGCGGTCGCTCTTGCCTGTAATCCCAGCACTTTGGAAGGCTGAGGAGGGCAGATCACCTGAGGTCAGGAGTTCGAGACCAGCCTGGCCAACATGGTGAAACCCCGTCTCTACTAAAAATACAAAAATTACCTGATTTTGGTGGTGCGTGCCTGTAGTCCCAGCTACTTGGGAATCTGGGGCAGGAAAATCACTTGAACCCAGGTGGCAGACGTTGCAGTGAACCAAGATCCAGCTACTGTACTGCAACCTGGGCAACAAAAAAAGGAAGGAAAAATAATGACTATTTTTATGTAGCAACGAGTGTGGCGCCACCATGTGACAATAGCAGAAACCTGGTTTATAATTCACTTGGCCTACCAGCTTTGAAATTGTTTTATTAAATGAATTTTTTAAAAATTGTAAAGTTTATATTTCATTGTTTTGAGATGGCATCTCACCCTGTCAGCCTGGCTGGAGCGAAGTGGCACAATCTTGGCTCATTGCAACCTCCGCCTCCTGGGTTCAAGCAATTCTTGTGGAGTTCATATTTTATATGTCAAGTGAGGCTATGTTTTTATTTTTTTTTATTTTTTATTTATTTATTTTTTTGAGACGGAGTTTCGCCCTTGTTACCCAGGCTGGAGTGCAATGGTGCGATCTTGGCTCACCACAACCTCCGCCTCCTGGGTTCAGGCAATTCTCCTGCCTCAGCCTCCTGAGTAGCTGGGATTACAGGCACACGCCACCATGCCCAGCTGAATTTTTGTATTTTTAGTAGAGATGAGGTTTCACCATGTTGACCAGGATGGTCTCGATCTCTTGACCTCGTGATCCACCCGCCTCGGCCTCCCACAGCGCTGGGATTACAGGCGTGAGCCACCGTGCCCGGCCTGAGGCTATGTTTTTATATCAAACTGTCTAAATGTTGATAGTTCAAAATCATGGGAAATGTGGCTGCAACTTCAAGGAACAAATGTTTGCCTTTTTCAGGGCCTGAATTGTCTTATGCTGGCTTGTTTTATGCAGTATACTGTGTGCTACTTTTTCCAGGTGAACCGTCCCATTGGCAGGGTACAGATCTTCACTGCAGACTTGTCTGAAATACCCCGTTGCAATTGTAAAGCTACTGATGAGAACCCCTGTGGTATAGACTCTGAATGCATCAACCGCATGCTGCTCTATGAGTGCCACCCCACAGTATGTCCTGCCGGAGGGCGTTGTCAAAACCAGTGCTTTTCCAAGCGCCAATATCCAGAGGTTGAAATTTTCCGCACATTACAGAGGGGTTGGGGTCTACGGACTAAAACAGATATTAAAAAGGTTAGAAAAAGCTAAATTACTGTTTTTTTCTCCTCTTTGCAGTTGCTTGATATCGTTAATTCTTGACATTAGAAAATTCATCATCAAGGAAAATACAGTTAATAATTAATCTTATTATTGTGTCTTGCCACATCCTCCCGCAGTTTAGACACTTGAGAATGGATGGTTTTGATCTTCAGAGGTCTTTGTATTGATCATGGTCACTGTGTAGGAGGATGGAAAGAAGGGTCATTCATAGAGATGCTATATCTTTGTTTGCTGTTTTTTGACTATCCAAGAACCAGTAATTAAGAGAGAGGACACGGCACGTGAGACAGAGACATTGATCCACATACTAATAAAATATTTTTAGTGGCCGTGTGTGGTGGCCCAAGCCTGTGATCTCAGCACTGTGGGAGGCTGAGGTGGACGGATCACCTGAGTTCAGAAGTTCAAGACCAGCCTGGCCTTACATCTTTAATAAAAATGCAAAAATTACCTGGGCGTGATGGCACATGCCTGAAATCCCAACTACTTGGGAGGCTGGGACTGGAGAATCGCTTGACCCTGGGAGGCAGAGGTTGTGGTGAGCCAAGATTATGCCATTGCACCCCAGCCTGGGCAACAAGAGCGAAACTCCATCTGAAAAAAAACAACAACAAAAAAATTTTTTTTGTTTTTTAAGTGAGGAAAAAACAGATTGGCTTCATGAAACATGAAGAAGAAGGTTAAGCCTTATTTAATGAAAATGCAGTAATGTCTTTATTTTATCTATTGTATGTGCCAGGTGTTGTTCTGGGGATGCACTGACTTCAGACGAGAGGAGAGATATGGCTCATGCTTTCATAAAGGTTACATTCTGGAGGGAGAGAGATAATGAATCAATCATCTCCCAGTGTGGAAGTATAAAGGGCTTCAGAGATATGTGACAGAGGAACTGAAATTAGTTTGTCTCTGATTATATTTTATTTTTTTATTTTTATTTTATTATATTTTATTATATTTTATTTTATTTTTTATCACTCTCTCACCCCGGATGGAGTGCAGTGGTGCCATCTCTGCTCACTGCAACCTCTGCCTTCCAGGGTCAAATGATCCTCCCATCTCAGCCTCCTGAGTAGAAGGGACTACAGGCTTGCATTACCACACCTGGCTAATTTTTGTATTTTTTGTGGAGGTGAGGTCTCACAATGTTGCCCAGGCTGGTCTCAAACTCCTGGGCTCAAACGATCCTCCCAAAGTGTTGGGATTATAGGTATGAGCCACCACTCCTGGCTTCTGAGGATATTTTAAATTGAGACTTGAAATGTAAGTAGCTGTTAACTCAGGCAAGGTGGCCATGAAAGCCTTGCAGGTTAGGAGTGAACGCGTGTGAAAGCCAGGGTGACTGTATCATGAGTAGGGAGGATGATACTTTGGAATGTGTAGTGCCAAGGACGATGAACATAGTTTATTTAGGAAAATCTAATAAGTCTCTGGGGCAAGTAGAGATTGGCCATCCATCTCTCTTTATAAGGAAGCTGTAGTTTACTTACAAATCTTCCATTCTGGAAGATCTTTAGTATCCAGTGTATCATAATCTTTCTGCTGGTATCAGTGGTGGGGGTAAAAAGGTGTTTTTCATTATCAAATAGTTAGGGATCATAAAGTAATTGTATGTGCATAAAATTATACTTATGTAATCTGCTTTGGAGAATTTGATGTTTTCATTACTTTTTTAAAAAATGTATACATTTGGATACTGGTGTGTTTTTTCCCATTAAGTCAGGAGTTATTTCTTGTTCTAGGGTGAATTTGTGAATGAGTATGTGGGTGAGCTTATAGATGAAGAAGAATGCAGAGCTCGAATTCGTTATGCTCAGGAACACGATATCACTAATTTCTATATGCTTACCCTAGACAAAGTAAGTAAGGGGAAGTGCTGTTTTCACTGTTACAAGATTGTAAAATTTGTGTTGTTCTAGCCATAGTATTTGAAGGCATGTAATGCAGTTCCCAAGACAGGGTGTTTTCCCATACCCAGTGGGATTGCTGGATTGGGGTTCTGGAGTAGGTAAGCGTGCTCATTTCTGGGTATTCATGGCCAGAGGCAATACAGCTGCTTTTAGCCTTGTTTTTGAACAATTCGATGAAAATTGGAGATTCTATCTTTGAGTATGTTTTCTACAGGATTACAAGTTTGAAGTCAGAAAAGTACTTAATAGTATATAATTTTTTTATTCTTTTATTTTACAGATTGAGAAATTATTTGTTAAACCTTTAATTATTGTACTGATAAGTTCATGTAAAATTTTAAAAATCTTTTTGTTTGTTTGTTTGTTTGTTTGTTTGGATGCCCAGGCTGGCATGCAGTGGCTCGATCTCAGCTCACTGCAGCCTCTGCCTCCCAGGTTCAAGCGATTCTCCTGCCTCAGCCTCCTGAGTAGCCAGGACCACAGACATGCACCACCTTGCCCAGCTAATTTTTGTATTTATAGTAGAGACGGGGTTTCACCATGTTGGCCAGGATGGTCTCGATCTCCTGACTTCAGGTGATCCGCCTGCTTTGGCCTCCAAAGTGCTGGAATTAGAGGCATGAGCCACCGCGCCCAGCATTAGTTTTTGCAATAAAATCCTTTCTTGATATTTACCTGTGTAAGCATTTCTCAAGTTGTGCACTTAGGATTTGTGAGATCCTCACCTCCAGATAGTCTGATCTTACTTTGAGATTGGAACTCTACATTAGTACGTATTTAAATCTTCTTAGGTGATTTCTAAGGTGCATCTGGGTTGAAACTGCCTAATAGAAAGTGGAACAAGCTGCTGTTCGTAGGACAGTGGTCCTCAAACTGCACTGTAGTCAGAATCCCCTGGCGGTCTTGTTATGACAGAATGCTGCGGTCCACCCCAGAGTCTCTGTTTTAGTGCATTTGAAGCACAACTCAAGAATTTGCATGTCGGCTGGGCGCAGTGGCTTACGCCTATAATCCCAGCACTTTGGGAGGCTGAGGGCGGGTGGATCACGAGGTCAAGAGATTGAGACCATCCTGGTCAACAAGGTGAAACACCGTCTCTACTAAAAATACAAAAATTAGCTGGGCATGATGGTGCGTGCCTGTAGTCCCAGCTACTTGGGAGGCTGAGGCAGGAGAATTGCTTGAACCCAGGAGGCGGAGGTTGCAGTGAGCCGAGATCGTGCCATTACACTCCAGTCTGGGCAACAACAGCGAAACTCCGTCTCGAAAAGAAAAAAAAAAAAAAAAAGAAGAATTTGCATATCTAACAAATTGCCAAATGGTGATGGTGCTGGTCCAGAGATCACACTCTGAGGACCAAAGTTCTTTGGGATCTTTTTTTTTTTTTTTTTTCTGAGAGATTCAATATTTACAAATAGGAACTCCAGCTTATTAGAGAGAATAGTCAAATTTTAATCCATAGCAGAGGTCTCAGGAAGTCTGATGTGTAGCTTCTCTTGGAATTCTAGGACCGAATCATTGATGCTGGTCCCAAAGGAAACTATGCTCGGTTCATGAATCATTGCTGCCAGCCCAACTGTGAAACACAGAAGTGGTCTGTGAATGGAGATACCCGCGTAGGCCTTTTTGCGCTAAGTGACATTAAAGCAGGTAAGAATCATTTTAGGATTCTGCAGCTGACATCCGAATTTCATGGCTTTGGTTTTTTACAAACACCTTCCTCAGATTGAATGAATTTCAGGTTTTATCATCTAAAATCCCAATGTCCTGTAGTCCAGAATGAACTTCCAAACTCCCAAGACACAGACACATGAAGACCTTGCAGGTGGTCCTTGGACATGGTGTGTTTTGTTTTGTTTTGTTTTTTGGTGTCATAAAATATAAAGTTTATAATTTTAAACATTTTTATGTACACTTCCCTGGAATTAAGTTCAGTTACATTTTTGTCCAGCCATCACCACCATCCATCTCCAGAACTCTTTTCATCTTTCCCTGCTAATACTCTATTCCCACTAAACACTAAGCCTCCATTTGTCTTTCTGAATTTGACTTCTATATATATTTCATATAAATAGATGATATTTGTCCTTTTGTGACTGGTTCATTTCTTTTATTTATTCATTCATTTTTATTGTCTAGGGACAGAGCCTTACTCTGTTGCCCAAGCTGCAGTACAGTGGTACCATCACAGCTCACTGCAGCCTCGAACTGCTGGGCTGAAGCAATCCTGCTGCCTCAGCCTCCTGAGTAGCTAGGATTGTGGGCACATTTCCCCATTCCCAGCTTGTTTTTTTTTTTTTTTTTTTTTTTTTGCCTAGTGACGGGGTCTTGCTATGTTGCCAAGGCTAGTCTGGAACTCCTGGGCTCAAGTGATCCTCCTGCCTCAGCTCCCAAAGTGCTGGGATTACAGGCACGAGCCACCTTGCTTGGCTTGACTTGGCTTATTCTTTGAGTACAGTGTCTTCAGGACATGGATGGTTTTAACGGAACAAATTTTCACATTTATATGAACTTCCCACTAATAGGTTTGCTTTAGAAACTACTAACTCTTCAGTCTCCTTTTTCACCTTCCCTTTCACAGTTGCCCTTCTTCCACTTTATAAACCAAAGGTCAGTCTCTTGGTCTTTCATATCTTATGGGTTATGGACCCAAGGCTATTTTAAAAATAAACCACTGGGTGTGGTGGTATATGCCTGTAGTCTTTGTTAGTCAGGAGGCTGGGTCCAGAAATCGCTTGAGTTTAGGAGTTTGAGAAGCAGCCTGGGTAGTATAGTGAGACCTCTGACTCTTAAAAATAGACACACAAGGCCGGGTGCTGTAGTTCATACCTGTAATCCCAGCACTTTGGGAGGCTGAGGCGGATGGATCACAAGGTCAGCAGTTCAAGACCAGCCTGGCCAAGATGGTGAAACCCCATCTCTATTAAAACTACAAAAATTACCTGGGCACTGTGGCAGGTGCCTGTAATCCCAGCTACTCAGGAGGCTGAGGCAGGAGAATCACTTGAACCTGGGCAGCAGAGGTTGCAGTGAGCCAAGATCATGCCACCGGACTCCAGCCTAGATGACGGAGTGAGACTCTGTCTCAACAACAAAAAAAATACACACACAAAACAACAGAAACCCCTCAACCTCTAGGATGCCAAAGAATAGGACCTTTGGAGAATTTAGTGCTCTGTCATGGCTCATCTGGGTATGTGTCTCTCTAATGGGGTAGGGAGATGGTTGTAACCAGGACAAATAATAATAAGTTTATTTGAATTTAAAGTAAATCTGATGTGGCTGAATGGTTTGACAGTAAAGATGTGGTATTTTCCATAAAAGATCTTAATCTATACCTTCAGCATTTTGATACACTTACTTTGAACATGTATACCTATGCATGTAACACACTCCAAATTGCATGATTTTTTAAATATTGAAATTTCTGTAAACTTTTGTTTTTTTGAGATGGAGTCTCGTACCGTCACCCAGGCTATAGTGCAGTGACGTGATCTTGGTTCACTGTGGTCTTTGCCTCCTGGGTTCAAGCAATTCTCCTGCTTCAGCCTCCTGAGTAGCTGGGACTACAGGCATGCGCCACCACACCCAGCTTTTTTTTTTTTTCCTGTATTTTTAGTAGAGACCAAAATGGGGTTTCACCATGTTGGCCAGGATGGTCTCAATCTCCTGATCTTGTGATCCGCTCACCGTGCCCAGCCAACTTTGTACATTTTGAAATGTACAAGAAAGTATATTATTTTTCAAATTTAGTTTTGCCAAGGATATGAGCAAAACAGTAAAAATCAGTCTCCTATACTCAAACTGGGATAGAACTGGCCTCAGTAGTCTAATATACAATTGTATAGTCTAATTACTGTTGAAGCAGAAATCCCGTTTGAATGTTCTGGAAGACCTTAGTGCTCTTTTGCTCAGTCACTGTTGTCCACAGGAAGCTTTGATCAAGATAAAAGAATTAAAATGATGTTTGTTCAGATCTTAGTCTGTTTTTGTGTTTGTTTTTTAAATTTAATCTATGGGACACTCAATATATTTTTTTCCTTCATTCTTTTCTTCCTTTTTCTCTCTGATCACCCCAGGGATGGAGAGGTTCTTCCATATTAAATCAATATAAATATAGTTCCTCTGTAATAAATCAATCATATGATTTAGTTCTATGTCTGCTGAGTGGTGACAATCCCGTTCTTCTACTCAGAATCTTCAGTTCATATCCATGGGGATGTCCTCCTCTGCCGTGTCTAGGAGAGAATTCCAACACTTTGGGAGGCCAATTTCTCTTCTTTTTTTCCTGTTTTCATCAGCTCAGGTAGCTTGGTATTGAAATTCTCAGACTTTGTTCCTGTTCACTTGGCTTCCAGTCTGCATAGGTTCAGGATGGGGAAAATGAGACAGGATGTGCTAAGTGACAGGTGGAGTGCCTGTCAGAGCTGAGGCCTTCATTGAACTTCCTGGGCTCCTCGCATACCTACAACTTACTGTCTCCCACATGTACCATCTTTACTCCTTGTTTATCTCTTCTCTGATGCCCTTTGCCATGTCCAGTAACTGGAGTTCTATCAAGGATTATTGCATGTTGGACTCTTTCCTAGAATGGTATCACTGTTTACTTTATGAGCACTGATAATTTCTGATTTAATTTAGCCACTATGTGATTATGCTTACGCTGTGTGTATTCAGTGAGCAGCCAGTTACGGCAAGTGTCCTGCTTTCTTATATTTATGTATAAGGTAGAGTTCTGTATTATAAGCACATCATGTCTCCAAAAATTTAGTTATCCATAAATCTTCTATTAAGAAAAAAACAGCGTGGGGCTGGGCACAGTGGCTCACGCCTATAATCCCAACACTTTGGGAGGCCAAGGTGGCCAGCTCACTTGAGGTCAGGAGTTTGAGACCATCCTGGCCCCATCTCTCCTAAATATACAAAAATTAGCCAGGCATAGTGGCAGGCGCCTGTAATTCCAGCTACTCGGAAGACTGATGCAGGAGAATAGCTTGAACCCAGGAGGCAGAAGTGGCTGCAGTGAGCCAGGATCGCATCACTGCACTCCAGCCTGGGCAACAGAGCAAAACTCTGTCTCAAAAAAAAAAAAAAAACAAGAAAGAAAGAAAAAGGAAAAAAACAGTGTGAATAAAACCACCAAAGATTCAATCCAGTAAGTTCAGGCATGAGATGGGAAATAGACCCTCCTGTTAAATTGGTCACTCTCACTCTGCCTGCAAGCTCCTTATGGCATAAGCCTCTTATCAGGCCGTGAATAATTCTGCTATTCCTACAGCATTATCCCTAAGTTAGCTGCTTTGTATTTTGAATATATTCGAATAAAGAAATAATGATACTAATGATTTTATTCAACATTAGATGAAAAACTGTGTATATCAGTCTCACTGATAAAAGGCATATCAGACTGCAAAGGGAAATCTTCCTAAAACTTGACAATTTTTAATAGGAATGGTGGTTACTTTATACAGTAACTGTAAACTATTAGCCCTGTACAAAGGTACCTCTTTGTATATTTGGTAGGCCTTCCATAACTGGCTTTTAGTTATGGGCTTTAAGTTTGAAAGTTTCTTTTATTTCCTCTCACACTTTTGATGAAATTGGACCTTTGACAGAAAGAGGACAGGTTTTTTTGAGTACCTTTTATTAAAGTTTACAAATTACTGCTATGTGCATTGTCATATTCTCTCAGTAAGCTTGTTAGATTTCTCCATTTTAAAATGGGCTGCTCAGGGTTCACATTACCCTGCTAAGGCTGTGATGTAAGTGGACCTACAACCACTCTGTAATCTACATATTTCCAGTGTTATTCTGTACTGAGATGCCTCTCCAGAGTGCTGCCAGGTAACATGTGTTCACCTGAGAATAGACAAAAGAGTTTTCCTCATACTTGTATTCCCAGGGCCTAATACACTGATAAGTTGTTTTTTGTTTGTTTTGGTAATAAATTTACATATTTTGAATCTGAATGGTTAGTAAACAAATGAAAGACAACTTGAGGTAATCAACACCTCTATAGTAAAAGTTATCTTAAATATTACTTGTTAAGCCATTTAAGTTTTCTCTGTTAAATTATATTAGCTAATTATTAATATCATGGGATTAGAATTTATTAAAATATAGGATTAGAGTTAATCCTTTTAAAAAATTCTTTTTAAAATTAATTTGTTCTCGAGATTTGGTATCCTTTGTAATTAATACAGAAATAATGTAATTAAAACCACAGATATTAATTTTTCATGGTCTCTTATGCAGGTACTGAACTTACCTTCAACTACAACCTAGAATGTCTTGGGAATGGAAAGACTGTTTGCAAATGTGGAGCCCCGAACTGCAGTGGCTTCTTGGGTGTAAGGCCAAAGGTACCACCTTTCCAGACTTCTGCTTTGGGATTAGTGGTGCAGACCTACCTCCCTAACAGTGTCAGGGCAGTCTTCATTTTAAGAAGATATTTCTTTGAAATTATTGACATTGAGCCAGGCCTGGTGGCTTATGCCTGTAATCCCAGCATTTTGGGAGACTGAGGCAGGTGGATCACCAGAGGTCAGGAGTTCGAGACCAGCCTGGACAATATGGTGAAACCCCATCTCTACTAAAAATATAAAAATTAACCAGGCGTGGTGGCACGTGCCTGTAGTCCCAGCTGCTCAGGTGGCTGAGGAAGGAGGATCATTTGAACCCAGGAGGTGGAGATTGCAGTGAGTCAAGTTGACATCACTGCACTCTAGCCTGGACGACAGAGCAAGACTCCGTCTCAAAGAAAAAAAGAGAAATTAATGACATTGAACAGGTGTTGATAGGGCCACTTGCAATTCACTAAGCATTTGGCTGATCAATTCAATTACATAAGAGGTTTTAAAGAATATTCCTGAAGTGTTTTGTACCATCTGACTTTAATTGGTGATCCTTTTCTAGATAATAATGCTGTGAAATAGGACCTTATAAAGAAGGCTAGTTACCTCCCTTGTCTTGATCTCACATCTAATAAGCCACTTGGATTCTTGGTATATCTGTGTCTGTCCCCCTGCCCCTTTCTGTCTCTCTCTCTCTCTCTCTCTCTCAGTTTCTCTTTCTGAAGATACCAAAAAATCTGGAGTTTAAGTTTCTAAAGGTAGCATAACATCATAGATAAAAGTAGAACTCTTAATCTCCCCATTATAACAAAGTATAAGCATTGTTGTGTCTTCCTGTTTTTTAGTGTGCACTTTCTGAAAAATTGAATTCTAATTCTGTAACTGTTAAGTATCATTTCCACGTCTGTATCCTCCTTTTCTTATTTTTTTAAAGTCCTTGCTGATTATTTTTATTGATTGTGTTAATTTTTTAATATAATTGATGGACATACTAGATGAACATCTGGATGCATCAAGATTTCTCTAATCATAAATAAGAGCATAGTAAAAATTGAAGTTTGATTTTGATGCAAAGTAGACTAAATAGTGGCTTCAGTGGAGTATGTTCTGTATGCCTTTTTGATTTTGAAACTCAACTTTAAGAACTGAAAACATGTAAATTAACATAGAAGCCAATAAGAAGGGTAAATAAATTTGTTTTTGAGATGGAGTCTCGCTCTGTTGCCCAGGCTGGAGTGCAGTGGTGTGATCTCAGCTCACTGCAACCTCCGCCTCCCAGGTTCAAGCAATTCTCCTGTCTCAGCCTTCCAAGTAGCTGAGATTATAGGTGCCCGCCACCATACCTGGCTAATTTTTTGTACTTTTAGTAGAGACAAGGTTTCACCATGTTGGCCAGGTTGGTCTTGAACTTCTGACCTCAGGTGATCAACCTGCCTTGGCTTCCCAAATTGCTGGGATTACAGGCGCGAGCCATCGTGCCTGTCCAAAAAAGAGTACATAATTTTGAGCAATAATGGGAAAATTAAGAAACATCCAATGATTGTTTTTTATCTTGTTAAATAAGGAGAATCACCTCTATATTGGGTTTTATTTTGCTTTTTGTTTAGTTTTTGTTGGTTTAATGTTGTTCCTTAAGATGTTCGTTGACTTGTTTCCTATAAATTAAAATAGTAACTGAGTTTAACCCATATTTAATGGTGGTAAGTGTACTGCAGATGTCTGTTTCTGCATTGTTGAGGTCTGCATAGGATAGCATTTTACAGGAATCAGTGAGAGGTAGACGCTATAGCAGAAATTGAGAAATGAGAGATCACTGTGGACTCTTAGTAAAGACAATGGTCTGTCAGAATAGGATGGACCTCCATTAAGCCTTGTAGATTGGTCCTGGATGTTTCTGGGTTAAAATGAATAATGTGATAAAGAGCCACAGCATTTGGTGACCCAAGTGTGGGCTGCGGGGAACACGGAGAGGACATCTGCTGGCTGCTCCAGGGTCCATCTTGGGAGTGGTGGACATGAAGCTAATTTGACTTGATATGTATCAAGTCAAGTTAATCGAAGTTAATTCATGGTCACCGCAGGGACCATGCATTAACTTTTTTGTGTCCTAACATAGTGCTCATAGTAAGTTCAGTTATGCTTTGTTGAATGAATGAGAAACGTGTGTATACATACAGAAACTTCTTTAATTTTGAAAGTAGACAAATACAAAATAAAACTTTGGCTGGGCACAGTGGCACATGCCTGTAATGCCAGGACTTTGGGAGGCCAAAGTGGGTAGAACATGAGGTCAGGAGCTCGAGACCAGTCTGGCTAGCATGATGAAACCCCGTCTTTACTAAAAATAGAAAAATTAGCCGGATGTGATGGCGGGCGTGCGCCTGTAATTCCAGCTATACTCAAGAGGCTGAGGCAGGAGAATTGCTTGAACCCAGCAGGTGGAGGCTGCAGCGAGCCGAGATTGCACCACTGCATTCCAGCCTGGGCAACAGAGCAAGATTTCCTCTAAATAAATAAATAAATAACTTATGAAAGGCATGACATTTAACACCAGCCTATGTATCAGCAAAAACAGAAGGATTTTTGTCTTTTCTGTTTTATTCAGGTGGCAAGAGTAGTTGATATAAAAGTGGTAATTATTGCTATGTATCTGTGACGTACCAGGTACCTTTCCTGCATTTTATCTTCATGACAATCTCTTTTCCCAGAGAAGAGAATGAGGCTCAGAAAGGATAGTTAACCTGGTTAAGATTGGTACTAACATGTTGACAGAATGCTGACAGAATGCTCAATATCTGACTTATAGAATCAACCCATTGCCACAGAAGAAAAGTCAAAGAAATTCAAGAAGAAGCAACAGGGGAAGCGCAGGTCCCAGGGTGAAATCACAAAGGAGCGAGAAGATGAGTGTTTTAGTTGCGGGGATGCTGGCCAGCTCGTTTCCTGCAAGAAGCCAGGCTGCCCAAAGGTTTACCATGCAGACTGTCTCAATCTGACCAAGCGGCCAGCAGGTTGGTGCCAAAATCCATTCATAATGCTACTTGCTCTCAGAATAATACTCAGGGTCTCATGCCATTTGCTTCAGCCTGGAAGTAAGTGCCATTTGGTCTTCCCATGCATAATTTTGAGGGGTGTAGTCTGTTTTCTTAATCTGGAAATAATGAAAACAAAGGCTTAGAAATCTTATTTATGAAGAATGGAACAGAAATGCACTTGCTGTGTTTCAAGTCCTTTACTTACATTTATGTTTTTCATCCCCCTAGCAACCCATAAAGGTTGGTTTTCTTCCATCATGCATGTGACGAAACAGAGTTAGGATTGGTGAGGTGACCTTGCACACATATATGGAGAGCTGGGTTTTTTACTCCAAGACTATTAAGTCATGTTGCCTTTCTAGAGAAAGAAAGATTGAGATAGTAAAGCCTTTAGATGGTTCTAGTCCATGAGAAATGAATTGCCACCCTTTTAGCACTTCCTCCCTTGCTCCCCTACCCCTAGTGGGGTCTCCCCCATGCAAAGTAGACTTTTTTCTCTAAAGGAGATGTGGTTGTATCAGTTAATACATGAGAAAGCTGCTCAGGTGGATGTGGTGCCCGCTAAATTTGTAGTTGAAGAAATTGAGAACCTTAGTGATTTGGTGTTAGAGGATTTTAGGGATTTGGATATGCCATCTATTTTAAAGGACAAAAAAGAGAAACCAGTAGGGAGCTGTTCCAGGGTGAGGAGATTATATATTACTAGTGACCTGTTTCCATGAATCGCAGAAGCTGAAGAATTTTGGGATATAAATATAAGGAATTTGTCCCCAAATTGGCTTTCCTTCAGTGTATATTGGCGAGGGTCATGAAATAAACTGAGATAGGATGAGGGCAAGACTGTCACATTGACCTGCCAGCACTAGGAAGTAGAATTGTTTCATAATCAATTGCTCAGGGCTGTCACTGGCATAGGCTATGATAGAACCAATCTTGCCTATTTGCCAGGAATGGGAGCTAGCGTAGTCGATGTGAAGGTGGAAACACTGTCCCTAGTCAAGACTCTCAGGTTTCATGAAATGGGGCAAGGTAGATAAAAGCTCAGGTCAGCTTTGGGTATTTTCTACTGACTTCATGTGAACAACATAAAATGTGCTGTGCTGGTCTCAAGACTTAAAATTGAACAAAGGTAAATCTTCCATTTTTCATAATTTTATATCTTTTCTATTACTGCTAATAAGCAAATAAGCAAGAATCTAAATAGCTGAGATATTTCTCTTTGCGTTGCTAATTTAAAAGCTGTATAGTACAAATGGAAAGTGCAAAAATATGAAAGTAATATCTTAAGTTTCATGTAAAAGAAGCTTTATGCTGTCCCGCACCTCTCCCCCACCTCCTTGCTGGAAATAGTCATAGAAATACTGGTTTACTCCTCTGCTTGTATATTAAGTTGATACTAGTTGCTATTTGATAATTCACTGTTTATGTATTCTGTGCAGAAGAAG
This sequence comes from Sapajus apella, assembly GCF_009761245.1. NCBI lineage: Eukaryota > Metazoa > Chordata > Mammalia > Primates > Cebidae > Sapajus > Sapajus apella. The sequence goes on from NW_022437140.1 coordinate 702,175, forward strand.
CAGCCGGAATTCTGGGGCAAGAGGTGGCTAGTGAGTGGCATAAACTAGCTGAACCAGGAGCAATGTGAAGGAGAGTCATCATCCATGCCTTCAGACTGTAGCATAGTCATGGCCCATGTGATATGTATCTCTTTTTTCCTAAACTTTTGTTTTACTTCTGTGTTTTCAGGGAAATGGGAATGTCCATGGCATCAGTGTGACATCTGTGGGAAGGAAGCAGCCTCCTTCTGTGAGATGTGCCCAAGCTCCTTTTGCAAGCAGCATCGAGAAGGGATGCTTTTCATTTCCAAACTGGATGGGCGTCTGTCTTGTACTGAGCATGATCCCTGTGGGCCCAATCCTCTGGAACCTGGGGAGATCCGTGAGTATGTGCCTCCCCCAGTAGCGCTGCCTCCAGGGCCAAGCACTCACCTGGCAGAGCAATCATCAGGAATGGCTGCTCAGGCACCCAAAATGTCAGATAAACCTGCTGACACCAACCAGACGCTGCCGCTCTCCAAAAAAGCTCTGGCAGGGACTTGTCAGAGGCCACTGCTACCTGAAAGACCTCTTGAGAGAACTGACTCCAGGCCCCAGCCTTTAGATAAGGTCAGAGACCTTGCTGGGTCAGGGACCAAATCCCAGTCCTTGGTTTCCAGCCAGAGGCCACTGGACAGGCCACCAGCAGTGGCAGGACCAAGACCCCAGCTATCTGACAAACTCACTCCAGTGACCAGCCCAAGCTCCTCACCCTCAGTCAGGTCCCAGCCACTGGAAAGACCTCTGGGGAAGGCTGACCCAAGGCTTGATAAATCCATAGGTGCTGCCAGCTCAAGGCCCCAGGCACTGGAGAAAACCCCAGTTCCCACTGGCCTGAGACTTCCGCCGTCAGACAGACTGCTCATTACCAGCAGTCCCAAACCCCAGACTTCAGACAAGCCCCCTGATAAACCCCCTGCCTCTTTGTCCCAGAGACTTCCGCCTCCTGAGAAAGTACTGTCAGCTGTGGTCCAGACCCTCGTAGCTAAAGAAAAAGCACTGAGGCCTGTGGACCAGAATACTCAGTCAAAAAATAGAGCTGCTTTGGTGATGGATCTCATAGACCTAACTCCTCGCCAAAAGGAGCGGGCAGCTTCACCTCATGAGGTCACACCACAGGCTGATGAGAAGATGCCAGTGTTGGAGTCAAGTTCATGGCCTGCCAGCAAAGGTCTGGGGCATATACCGAGAGCTGTTGAGAAAGGCAGCATGTCAAATCCTCTTCAGACACCTGGGAAAGCAGCGGCCCCTTCAGAGGACCCCTGGCAAGCTGTTAAATCACTCACCCAGGCCAGACTTCTTTCTCAGCCGCCTGCCAAGGCCTTTTTATATGAGCCAACAACTCAGGCCTCAGGAAGAGCTCCTGCAGGGACTGAGCAGACCCCAGGGCCTCTTAGCCAAGCTCCAGGCCTGATGAAGCAGATGAAGCAGATGGTCGGAGGCCAGCAACTACCTGCACTTGCTGCCAAGAGTGGGCAATCCTTTAGGTCTCTTGGGAAAGCCCCAGCCTCCCTCCCCACTGAAGAAAAGAAGTTGGTAACCACAGAGCAAAGTCCCTGGGCCCTGGGAAAAGCTTCAACGCGGGCAGGGCTCTGGCCCCTAGTGGCTGGACAGACACTGGCACAGTCTTGCTGGTCTGCTGGGAGCACACAGACATTGGCACAGACTTGCTGGTCTCTTGGAAGAGGGCAAGACCCCAAACCAGAGCATAATACACTTCCAGCTCTTAACCAGGCTCCTTCCAGTCACAAGTGTGCAGAATCGGAACAGAAGTAATACCAATCAATCTAACATGAACAAACAAGCTGCCCCCAGGGTACCATTTGGGGAGGGGAAATCTTTTCTTTCTTTCCCCCTTGAAGAAAAAGAAATCTGCCCCCAACACTTTCCCACTGTTATTCTTTCCTTATATCCCAACACTCAGAACTCTTGTGACATTATCCAGTGGGGGCTTATGGTTGTGTGAACCATGTATGAAAATCCAGTGGGCCCCAACCAAGGAGACAGACAGACTTGGGTCTCTTTCCCTCAACTTTTCCAATGGTCATCCTGAAATAAAAAGTCCACTCTGGAGTCAAGTATGGAATTCAATTCCGCTGGTCAGGTTGGAAGGTATAGGGGCTCTCAAACCAGATTTCCCCAACCAGATAGAGCCCCATTGAGGGCACCTAGGAACCCTTGGAAGGAAATTGGTGTTCTTTCAAATCAGTGGCGATTTCCTGAGCATTCCCATGTTCTAGGCCGGGTGCTAGTCACTGATGGTAGATACAGAGATAAGTAAGGCCTCATACTTGTGAGCCTGAATTCCAAGGCTTTCAAGAACTTTTGACCAGGAAATAACAGGAAGTTCTGAGGGGCCCTGGGGCTTTAAACTCATTTTGAAATGTCCTTTGTGGCACCAGAAGTGGTTGTGTTGAGTAAGTGTCTCTGGGCTGGGGTGTGCATAGGTGCGTGTGCATGCACGCACACTCACAATTGGACTCCTCTATAGATGGAAGGGTGCTGCATTGAAGCCAAGTGAGGCTTTTGGCTTGGGTAGCCGCTGTTGCTTCTGTCTGGGCTGTGCAGAGTCTAAAGATCAGTCCTTGGAGGAGTAGGCGGTCAGGGAGAGCTGGGCGCTATGCGAATGTAGCTTTCCAGCAGTGAAAGAAGGCGTTTGGCAAGCTTCTCTTTCTTTACTTTTGTTTCTACCTATTTTTCTCCGTGTACATGAATCCACCCCATCCCCATTTCCCTAAAACACTCAGGTGCTTTCAGATTTCAGAGCCTCGGGCAGTGGACATAGGGAATCTCTGACAAGCTCTGAGCTAGATACACCAGCTTCAGGAAGAGTACCAGATCCTGATGGGAAATCACTTTTTCCCAGTCCTTTTCCCTCCTGAGTGGAGGGAGTTGTCTTTGCCTCCCTGAGAATTGCTGCGCTCTGTACTGAGAGTGCTTGCCTGCTGACTTAGCCAGAACTCTCAAAGGCAAGCCAGAACTCTTCCCTGAAGACTGATGAGAGGTGGTGTTTAGAGCAATGTCCAGGCTAAGATGACTCCTAATAACTGCTGATTATCTGTTACTGCTGCCCTGAGCTGGGGCCCAAGGGCTGGGAAATCTGTTGGTGCTACCCTGCCCTACCATTCACCCAGCTCACAGACTGCCAACAGGAAGTACTGTTTGGCTAGTTTCCTCCCACTTACCTTCCCCTCCTTTGTTCTTAGACCAACATGTTTACCTCTCTGCTTTGCCAACTTAGCCAGCAGCTTTAGCCAGCAGGCCAGCCCCCTGGCCCTAACATCTCCTGGCCATTCTCTCTTATTTGTGGCTTTTCACGTGCTCAACAGGATTCTGTATTTGGTCCCAATTTCCTCAAGTTCTTATTGAGGTTACTCCCATCACTTCCATGGAGGGAACAATAGTTATTATAGAAGCATTTGCGCTTTATCTAAAAATAGAATCTGTTTTTATTTCCCAAAGCCTGTCTCTAAGGTTGAGACACTTGAACTCAGGCAGAGGGACGAGGCTGGGCAGGGCTGTCCCAAATTTAGGGGCCTATCCCTGCATTTCACTGAGACCTCGGAATCTCCTCTGTGAATTCCACCTGCCTAGTTCTCCCCTTTCATCCTCTCTCTCTTCCCACATCATCAAAGAGGAAAAGCTCTTTGTTCAAAAGGAAGAGAAAACATAAAGCATCTTATTTTCTTTTAAAAGAATTTTAAACCATGAAAAAGATATTTTTAAAGAAATTCACCCAGAACATTAAAGTTCATTATATTAAGTATTTATCATGTGTGAGAATAATAAGTATATAACTGCAGCTAGTAGGTCCCTTTCCCTAATCTTTTAGGTCATATGAGTAGGGTTTGCTTGGTGCCAGTCCTGTGCCCTTTTCTCTCCAGTCATCTGTAGTTGTGATCAGAAAAAGATATCTGCACTGCACTGTCAGAGTCTCCTTTCACTATGTTGTGTGTTAAATTACCGTAGCTCTTTGTTTCATGAAATAAACTGTGAATTTAGGGTGGTGGGGGGAGGGCAGGCTATGTAAAAATTTTCAGTGGAGAAGTTTGATCCTAAAGTAGCTTCTCTAAAGTAGGCTTTCGTAGGTAATCAACTTGACAGCAGTCTAGATGTCTCACGGGACAGGAGGGAGTAAGAGAAAGGGGCCATGATTGGCTGCTTTGTGGTTTTGTTTTGGTTCTTTCCATTCTCCACCATTCATTGGAGGCTTCATTCCAGACCTGCCTGGGAAAACAGCTTCTGAGCCATTTTGGGGAGCAGTTCGTCATTGGAAAGGATGGACTCCTGGGCTTCCTTCAAGGGCCATTGAATGGAAACTAGAAAACCACTGGAAACTAGAAATTTGAGTTATTGGGCCTGCCAAGAGCAGCATCTGATACTACATTGTTAAAATCATGAAAGCAGTCACTATCCAATTAGAAGAAAAGTCAGAACAACTGTTGGAAATGTGACTCTTGGATGAAGGTGGGGAGGGAGTGGCCTTGCCAGCCCTGTGGGACGTCTCCTCAAGCTTGTAATAAGACCCCTTTTCCAAGTGGATGTGAATTGGAGTGAAAAGGAAATCTTTCATCTTAGAAAACTTCTGGTCCTTATGCAGGATGGTATTTGACTATGCTTGGAAATTGAGATCACAAGAGAGTTTGCCTTGGAGGCCAGCTCCCCAGGAAGGCTTTTCCAGGGACAACGCAAAGGTTGAAATGCTCTATAGGTAGCTAGAAAGCCAATGTATCTCCTAGCCCTGCTAAATCAGAAAAAAATTATGGAAAATGTTGAAATTTACATTCAAAGCCTAATTTGCTTCTCTTAATGGAGCCAACCCAGTCTAATAGCAAAATAGCTCTCATTGCTACAGAAACATCCTCAGTTTTAAATGTCTGCTTTACCCTGTTACTGAGTTTGAGATGACTTAAATCACTGTGTTGACTCTCTTCTGAACCAAATCTTTAACACTGATGAAAATAGTTATTTTATTCTTTACATCCTTCACCCCACACTACGGTCAGGGCATGAAACGTACTATTGATCCCTTCCCAGGCTAGACACTGTCTGCACACTGGAGCTGGACTCCCAGGTTATAATTCTAATGTTGCCTCGTGAGAACAGAATGGCAGAAAGTTTGGTCCTGGCAGCTTCCCCCATAGGGAGTAATGAGGACAGCATGAAACTTGGATAGGTTTTACCCTTAGCCCCTATAAGGTGGATTTTCTCCTAAGGCTTTTTAAATGATAATGTCATCCTCATGGGGTTTGTCAGCCAGGTTAGAGGAGCCCAATGTCCTAACCTGTCTTGAGATCATGGCAGAGAAGGAGCTCCCTCCAGCCCCTTTCCTGCTGAGTCTCATTTTAGCGGTTCCACGTGTAGATATTCCACGTCACTGCTTGGTAGCTGCTGTGGGAGCCTGTCATTGGCTGTGGCCAGTTAGTTCTCAGCTGAGCCTCCTAGGGCCCTGTGGCCAGTTAGTTCTCAGCTGAGCTTCCTAGGGCCCAGTGCAACAGGGCCAGAGGCTGCTGTAGTGTAAACTGAAATAATAGATCATTGTTTTGTACACACAAACAAATGTAATGATGGTGCTAATTTCATGGTATAAATAAGCACTGCCAAGAGTTGAGGGACTGGCAGCATAAGAAACCCAGATTCCTATTTGGGAAGAGAAGATTTTATGTAGAAAGGCTTTGTTAAAAGTGGGGAGAAGGAAGATCCTCAGTGAAGCCTATACCCAACCCTGGATTGGCCCAGTGCAATCCAGAGGTGAAAGAGGTCCTGTATCCAGGTGAAGGTGGCCATTGAGTTTTTCAGGGCTGGGGCCACCTTGTCCATAGACTCCGTCCACTGCCTGGAGCAGGTTGTTGGAGAGCTCTGGGTGTTGGGTCTCCCTCAGCTCCCTTCTACCCCTCTCTACCTCTTCCACTCATGGAAGCACCTCTACTGCTTATGAAGATTAAGGGTAATATTTTATAAGGAAGTGGAAGGAATTTAACTAGAAATCCACAGCCTCGGAAGAAGTGTTTTGAGTTTTAACATGTGCTGTTTCTGCCTATCTGGTCCCTTCTCTAGAGCTGCTCTCCCATGGCTTTCAAAACATCAGGTTATTGTGGGGCTTCAGGTGTAAGGTCCTGGAAGTTAAGCAAAGTTTTCTAGACAAGAGATGGGCACAGGGAGTAGAAGCAGAAATAAATGGTTCTAGTGTTTTCAACTTCCAGGGTTGGGGCAGGCCAGAGCAAGGCGGTCTCATTGAGGTGGGTGCTACCTGTGTGTGTAGATGAGTGTGCTGAAGGTGGGGAGGGCAGCACACAGCAGCTCATGGCAGAGCTGCTTCCTAGGTCTTGGAAGAGAGGCAAGCTGATGATAAACATCTATATTATTAAGAAAGGGGTCGGGGGGATCAGCCAAGGTCCATCATTGTTTTTTGCCCCCCTCCCCTGCCCCCATAGATTGTCAGCTGTAAGTGAAACTCCTAGTGAAAAAGAGGGGAGCCCTGTGGTAGGAGTCCCCATAAACATGTACTGTAATTCTTTGTATATAGAAAAAAATTTACTGTAAAGTAAAGTTTAACTTTACTCATATATGGCCCTTGCCCTGTGTTTTTATTGGTTGTGGGGAGTTGTAGCCTAACAGGAGGGAGGACTGTTTGGGGTGAGAGCAGGAGCCAGCCAGAGATAGTATGGGGCGGGGGTGGGGCAGGGATACTGTGGAGCTAAGCCCTTCCTCTAAGCACATCATGGGAGGAGTGTGTTTCCTCCCAGCAGCCACAGGGCTGCCCAAGCCTTTTTCTCTCCTGTTGGGAGTAGCTCGTGTCAGTTTCAGTCTCCCTCCACAGGAAGCCTCCATCACTCATGAAGGAAGTGCAGTTTTGAGGAATTGGTTTTTTAAAAGGAAGTGGAACCAAAACACTCTCTAAGTGTGAGTCTGACCATATTGGCTAAGTTTTATATTCTTCAAAGGCAGGTGTTGTCAACTGCAGAGGACTCGGCCTAGGCCTAAAGGCAGGAAAGCAGGGGCAAAGAATAAACTAAGGCAAAGCCCCTGGACTGGGGCCACACCTCCCATACCGGAAAGAGCTACAGTAAATTTCCTTCTGGTTGAACAGGAAGTGTTCAATAACACCTGATCCCTCAGAAATGTATGGACCTTCAAGGCCTAATACTTTGGAGGACACTTGGGAGTTTGCTTCCCCTTGTGACTTAGTCCTGAACTTCTGCCCTTCCAACAAAAAGTGCTTGGGAAGATTGGGAAAAACATTTACTACTAGAATTACTCTTGACTTAGGATCTCACAATCCTTGGGCTGTGTAGTAGTCACCTTATTTTACAGATGAGAAACTCAAGCTGAGGGTTTAAGTCCCTTTTCTAAATTGGAACCAAATCTGGATCCATTAGACCTTTCTGTCTTACAGAACTTAGGACTTTTCTACCATTAAACCGCATTGTAGGATGTCACTGGGATGCTCAGGACCTGAGTCACAGGTCTGACATACGGGCCCAAACATGACAGATGCAGTAGGGCTGGTCAGACCAACCTGTATAAAGTGCTTGACCCTTTTATCTCAACACAGCTCTTTTCAGTACTCAGAGGGAATATAGTGAGCTTTGTACTACCCCAGCCCCAGTATCTCAGCTGTAACCCTGGGAAGAAGTCTTGTTTTCCAAAGGAAAATAAGAGATAGGAAAGCCTTAATATAAAGCAGTGAGGCCAGCTGGGTGGCCCCAGAAAGAACTAGGTGTCTTGACACCCAATCCACACAGCAGGGAAAGGGGCTGGGTGTGATTCACAGTGCATTGATTTTATTTACAGATCAGAAGCCACTTAAATAATCTGCAGACACAAGTGCTGTCCAGGGCAGAAGCCTGGGGTCCAAATCAGCCCTTATCCCTCCTCATGCCCACAGTCAGCCCAATGCTGCCTCCGTTCCATGGGCCAGCACAGGCAGGTGCCACCTCTGCTGACATGAGGACCTGGGTTAGCTCAGACATTTGACTACCCAAGCCCAGTAAGGAGCTGGGTCCAGCCGCTCTGGGGAACTCCTTTAACTCTCCCAGGCCAGGTGAGTGGTGAATCAGTGATGACAACAGCTGTAAAAGTAGGGGTTTGCCTTCTGGCCCAGGTCCACGCCCTTGTCCTCTGTCAAAGAAAGAGGTGGCAGCTCAGCACCATTCTGTTGGGATCAGGTATCAGGAAAGGGGCTAGATGCTGTGGGCCTAGAGTAAGTCTCCATAAAGGCTGGGGAAGCACACACCTGTCATCACCTGGAAGGCAGCCACACTGACGTAATCCTCTGCCACTTTCTGGAAGAGCTCATCTGGCAGGAAAAATGATGATCAGTGAGGGCCCAATGCCAGTAGTCCTGGGATCTCCCAGTGACCCAGCCCTCTGTTCCCTAATCAGCTTCCTCTGGTGCCCCTGCCTGTTCCTGCTGTGAGGCCCCAGCACAGCACTCACCCACACTCTGGCCTGTCTTGCTGGATGTTTCAAAGAGCTGAGCTTTGATATCTGTAAAGAGAAGTGACTAAAGCCTCATATCTGAGAATTAAATAAGCAGACAAAAGGGAGGGCTAGCAGTTCAGGGACTCTTCTGGATGCCACAGTTCAAGGAGGCCAGGAAGCCCTTCTAGAGTACCTTGCCCTAGCAGCCAAGGCAGTCTCTATTTTCTGTGATCCACCCAGACAGCCACACCCCCCCACCCCCCCAAAGGGCGAGGAACAGCTACTGTCTGCATAGTCCTGGACGTCATGGAAGTCCACACGTCGACGCCTCCGGTCTTCTTCCAGCAGGTCACTCTTGGTGCCACATAGGTATATTTGGCAGCCCTGAGACAGAAGACAAGCGTCACCTCCACAGACCAACAGAACCCTAGCCCTTGGTCTTTTGGTGAGGTCTATTCACCTACCTCCTCTAGACTGCGCAGTTCCTTCACCCAGAACTTTGCTCGCTCAAAACTGCTGCTGTCTGTGAGGTCTTGGTGTGGGGCATGCAGGAGACACAACCAAGTGGTCAGGGGCTGTTCTCTGGCTAGCCTGGCACCCACTTCTTGTGGGTCAGCCCAGAACTCCCCCTTACCATAGCAGACGATGGCAGCCTTGGCACCCCGATAGTAGATTCTACTCATAGCCTCATAGCGCTCAGAGCCTGCTGTGTCCTAAAGAGAAGGAATAGGCTCAGCCCTGGTCTGAGTCAAACTTAAGGCCATGTTCTCCAGACCCCACTATTTTCCAGATAAGGAAACGGGTCTATGAGAAACGAGTCTGTGAGGCCACAAATCAACCAGTAATAGGCAGGACCTAAGCCTCCTCAAGAATGAGTCTCCCTAGAATAGATGCCCAGGGAACTTACCCAAATACCTAATGTCACAGTCCGGTCTCCGACCGACATCACCTTAGCCACGAAGGCGGCCCCGATGGTCTGCAAAGAGAGGGAAGAGATCGGGACCATAGGTGCAGATTACGCCCCCCGCCCACCGTGCCTGGCCCCTCCGGGTGCACTCACGTTCTGATAGGGCCCCACCAGAAAGCGATCGTGCACGTAGCGCTCCACCAGGCTCGTCTTGCCCACGTACTCCTTGCCCAGCATCACCACCTTGACGTCCACGCGCTGCCCGCTCATGCTCCCGGGGCCGCTTCAGCCACGTCAGGGTCCTGAGCGGGGACGGGAGGCGAACCCGGATCTCCGCTCGGCCCAGGCAGCGCCCAGGCCTCAGACCCCAACCCCAAACGGCGCCAACCAACGATTCGAGACAGCGCGTCGGGGTCGAGCTCTGGCTGTGGCCTTGCACTTTCGGCAGTGCCCAGTGTGCCCCCGCTGTTCGGCCCCGGGCGCCGATTATCCTTCGAAGACCCCAAGCCCCGGGGCGGCCTGGGAGCGTGCGGGACAGCGTCCTCAACAGCGCAGCACGCCGCCGCGCAGCTCGCTACTCCGTCATTCGCTCGCCTGCCCGGCTTAGGCTCAGTTCCGGCTCCGAGTACCAATCGAACCTAGGGTCTCCTACAACCCGGCTCCTACCCGCAGCGCCGCGACGCCCGCGGGAGGGGGCGAGAGGGAGAGGGGGCGGGGCCGCAAGGTCACGTGGCGCGGGCGCCGGAAGCGGTGGATACCGTGTGGCTGCGCCGGAAGTGGCGCCCAGCCGGACAACTCATGGCGGCGGCGGCAGCAGCAGCAGAAGCTGCTTGGGCGCGGTGCGGTGGTGACTGAGTTACGAGCCTGGCGGCGGGTGTGCGCCGAGCTCCGGCCCGGCCCGGCCCCCGCGTGCCTCCCAGGCTCCGCACCCCTGATGCTGCGTGGGTGCTGAGCCCTCTCCGGCCGGGACGATGGTGAAGTATTTCCTGGGCCAGAGCGTGCTCCGGAGTTCCTGGGACCAAGTGTTCGCCGCCTTCTGGCAGCGGTACCCGAATCCCTATAGGTACGTGGTGTTTGGGAGAGCAAAACCCCACCATCTCGCTATTTGGAGATCGAAGTGTGGATAATCCCCGAGTAATGGACCAGAAAGAATTCGACATCGAATCCTACGTAGACCTTATCGGGGAAGCGGCCAGGCCTGCAAGGTCCTGAAGGGAGGCTGGGCCTGGGTGGTGGTTTACTTGATATCTTAGTGTAAGGTTCTTTTCTCAGGGTGGGGAGACAGGAAGAGGCTGCAGTAGGGGAGTTGGGAGGGATCTTGGGGTTGGAAATCCTATTCCTCTGCTCGTGGCGCTTTCCTGAGGTGCAGTAAATCATGAGGTCTATTCCTGCTAGAAGGCCCAGGAATCCAGGTCAGCCAAATGGCGGGAGTTGGAATTTGCCCTGGGATGGGCTCTTAACTCTGGCGTGAACCATGGCACATACCACTCTGCAAGGTTACAGGAAGGCCTCTCTGGGCTTGGAGACTCCAAATGGGAATCACCTTGGGCAGTCTCTTCGGGGCAGGCTCCTGAGGGCCACCTTCACTCTGATACCTGCAGCAAACATGTCTTGACGGAAGACATAGTACACCGGGAGGTGACCCCTGACCAGAAACTGCTGTCCCGGCGACTCCTGACCAAGACTAACAGGATGCCTCGCTGGGCCGAGCGACTGTTTCCTGCCAATGTTGCTCACTCGGTGTACATCCTGGAGGACTCTATTGTGGACCCACAGAATCAGACCATGACCACCTTCACCTGGAACATCAACCACGCCCGGCTGATGGTGAGACACCTCCTGCTGTGATTCTGCCTCCCCCACCCCCAAATAGAGCTCTTCAGATACGTGTGTCTAGAGAGCCATGAGGGAGCTTTGGTGGTCTGAGGCAGGTCTGGGTTACTGAGGAGTGACAACTGTAGAGTATGACCTCACATTTTCTTCTTTCTAGCTGGTCACCCTCTCTGGACCTGTCTGACTCATTCATACAGTAGGGGAGGGGTACCTGTCTTACTCAGTTGTCCTAAGTTCTAAATGCAAAGCACTCCCATCAGGTATATGGCACAGCAGTGATGCTGAGTGGGGGAGGCAGTGGTTTTCCTGGTTTTGTTTGTTTTCTGGTGATAGAGTCTCACTCTGTCGCCCAGGCTGGAGTGCAGTGGCACAATCTCACCTCACTGCCACCACCATCTCCTAGGTTCAAGCAATTCTTGTGCCTTAGCCTCCTGAGGAGCTGGGTTTACAGGCCTGGTTAATTTTTTAGTATTTTTAGTACAGACTGGGTTTGGCCATGTTGGCCAGGCTGGTTCTGAACTCCTGGCCTCAAGTGATCTGCCCGCCTCAGCCTCCCAAAGTGCTGGGATCACAGGCGAGAGCATCAGTGGTTTTCAAACAGGAGCCCATCAAGCCATAAGGTACCTTGGATATGTCTCCGGAAGAGGCTTTCAGCCCTTTTTCTCACTTTGACTAGAGGAGTTTCACTGTTATTTGTCTTACCTAAATGGACTTCTGCCTGAGATTTGGGGAAAGGGCATTCCATATACCTTTGATCTATTGCTTTTAAGAAACTTTTAAACTTACGGGTTAAGGAATATCCTACAGTATCTTCTTATATGTGAATATCCTGAAAGCTTTCAGCGAATTCTCTTTCTCAGCTTATTGTCCCAATAACCTTGAGAGGTGGATATTACTCTCTTGTGAAAAGATAGAAATGTGATTCATACAGGGCACTGTCCCACAAGGTCTGAGAGTGAGTGGGTATCTTACTCTGCCCGAGGGTTGTCTGAAGTCATCTCAGATGTTACAGAAGACCACCATGTCTGTGTTTGGTAAATTACTAAGATAGTGTTCCAGAGGTGTGAGAAAGGTCTCTTAAGTATTTTTCCTGGAAAGGAATGTTCAACTTTTTCCTATCTAATAATGAGAAGTGTGATGATTGTCTTTTTTTTTTTTTTTGAAATGGAGTCTCCCTCTGTCACCCAGGCTGGAATGCAGTGCTGCATTCTTAGTTCACTGCAACCTCCGCTTCCTGGGTTCAAGCGATTCTCCTGCTTCAACCTCCCAAGTAACTGGGATTACAGGCACCCGCCGCCACACCCAGCTAATATTTGTATTTTTAGTAGAGACAGTGTTTCACCATGTTGGCCAGGCTGGTCTCAAACTACAGACCTCAAGTAATCCACCTGACTCAGCCTCCCAAAGTGCTGGGATTACAGGCGTGAGCCACCGCGCCCGGCAAATGTTTGTTTTTATTTGGACTGTCAGGAAACTCCAGAACTGCAGTGGGTGGAAGCAGGTTACAAACACTGGATGTGTCTAGAGGCATGAAAACAAAAATCCAGGAGCAGGATGGGCTGGAAGGCCCTTTGCTGATCTCAGGAGACCTTATGCCTTCTAGTTTTAAGGGTCAGAAGAGAGGTTTTTGAGAGCAAAATGACCTTGTTTATGGCTTCTTGCTCTGTCAGTACCACTTGGGAGTGCAGTCAGTGGAAGGAATGGATTTTCATTGTATTGCTTCCCCTCATGAAAAGAGACAGGCAGTCAAATTTTTGTGCAAGTCGGCAAAATGGAAGACTGTATCACAATTGTGGTTGGCCTGACTCTGCATAGGTGGTGGAGGAACGATGTGTTTACTGTGTGAACTCTGACAACAGTGGCTGGACCGAAATCCGCCGTGAAGCCTGGGTCTCCTCTAGCTTATTTGGTGTCTCCAGAGCTGTCCAGGTGAGCTGTGTTGTGGGGGTTGCTGGGGCTCTGGGACCCAGGGCTTTCAGTTTTGGGGCTGGGGTCAATGGGCAACTCAGTATCCTTCCCTTTTTCATCTTTTGCCAGGAATTTGGTCTTGCCCGGTTCAAAAGCAACGTGACCAAGACTATGAAGGGTTTTGAATATATCTTGGCGAAGCTGCAAGGTGAGTGTCTGGGTATGTGGAGATTCCTCATAGGGAGAGGCTCACTCGGCCTAGTGAGTGTGGAGTCTGGGTTAGTCATTGCCCTGCTCTGAGCTGGGACTCCTCATCTGTACTGGGTGTGGGAAGAGGGTGAATATCACCTTTCTAGTGGAGCCTGGCCCAGGGAAGGTTGGTGTCATGGAGGAGGGAAATTAGGTGGGTGTTTCAGGCACCCTCTGAAGCCAGCCACCTGCCCTTTGCAACAGGTGAGGCCCCTTCCAAAACACTTGTTGAGACAGCCAAGGAAGCCAAGGAGAAAGCAAAGGAGACGGCACTGGCAGCTACAGAGAAGGCCAAGGACCTCGCCAGCAAGGCGGCCACCAAGCAGCAGCAGCAGCAGCAGCAGTTTGTGTAGCCAGCCTACCACCACCACAGCACCCCAGACAGCTTGGCTTAGCCCCTCTGCCCTCCCTCCCTTGTACTTTATCAATAAAAATCAACTTCCAGCCCTATCTACTGTCTGGGTGGTGGGTTGAGGGTATCCAGTTTGGCATCCACAGTACACCAGCACGTTTTCCAGTCTGAGCCAGGTCTGCTTATTCTCCCATTGGGCAGCTGAGGACCCAGGCACAGAGGTGCAGTGACTTGCCTCAGGCCCCAGGTAGCCTGGGTGAACTGGCGATAAATGCTAGACGGGAAGCCCCACGAGGGAAGGGCTCTTGGTTTTGTTCTCTGCTGGGTCTCAAGTACCTGGAACAGTATCTAGCACTTAATAGGCACTCAATAAATACTTGCTGAATTCAGTCAGTCCTAGCTCTGGAGTTGGAAAGCTTTGGTTTGAATCTTGACTTCACTGTTTTTGGACCTCAGGCAAGTCACATCATTCAGCCTTATTTCCACCATCTGTGAAGTGGAGACAGAACAGCCTCCGAGTTGTGAGGATTAACTGCACTGACTGGCACAGCCGACAGTGTCAGTGATGGGAACTGATCTTATTTCCTCTTCCAGTGGGTTTGTGGTTGGGAGTTTCCCCATTTTCATCAGGTGAGACTAGGACGGGAAGTTATGAAAGAGGCTTTTAATGAAGATACTGTACAGTTATGTGAGGCAAAGGCCAGGGGGCCTTGTCCAAGAAGGGAAGAGGCCCAAGAGGCTTCCTGTTCCCTTGAAGGCAGCAGAGCCAGGTGCTTGGGCTCAGGCCCAAGCTGCCTGCCCTGCAGGGGTTTAGGGAGGTCCTGATGAGTCCTGCCTCTTCCAGAGGGCCTGCCTGGCAGCCAGCAGCAGGGTATGGGGGAGCACCTGTTCCCACACAAGGGTCCTTTTAGTCCATTCCAACAGAGGACTCCTAACAGCACTTAAGGCTTGGGGAGAGCTCATCCCTGGCAGGTGGGCCTGGCACGAGCAGAGGGCAGAGGCCCGCCCTGGGTGAAGAACATCATAGCCAGGCGCCGCTGCTGTGCGAGTAGCTGTGCTCCTGGCCCGCGATGAAGCCCCGCAGCAGCTCAGCCTCACCCCCAAACACCAGGCTCTCCACATCCACCTCCAGCTCCTCTGCGCAGGGAGGGGTCCAATCAGAAGACCTGGCTTGCCCCGAGGGCCACACAACCCCTCAGCCTCGGGGCACTCACCTTGGTCTGAGTCTGACCGCTCGGAGGAAAGGCCTGAGGAGTCCAGGCTATCCGCCCGCAGCCGTTCCCGCTCGGCTGCCCCTGCCAGCCCCCGGAGCTGCTCCAGCTGCCGCTGCAGGCTCTGCTGCTTGCTGCGCAGCCTCTCCTTGAGCTGCCGGGCCCGCTGCTCCTGCTCCTCCAGTTTCTGCAGATCCCAAAGGAGCAAGGGATTGGGGTCAGCGGCCTGGGGGCTTGAGTTGCACCCCAACACCACTCAGTACTGGGCCATAGCCACAGGGCTGACGCCTACTCCAGGCACACGGCAACTAACTCCAGGTCCCAGAGGGTTGCACCCACATCCTCCAGAAAGCAAGCCCCTTTCCCACCATGCACACGGCCTGTGAGGATGCTGCCTAGATTGGGGGTGGGGAGCACCACAATCTCAAAGGCCTTTGGGGCCTACTCAGGGTTAAAGGATTGGAGTCTATATAGTGTCCAGCGGTGGGAACTGGGGGAGAGGTGCACTGGTGCATGGACACTTTCTCAGGTGCCAGGTATGTGCTGTCACAGGAAACAGGCCTGGTGCTACCAGGTCTCCCCATTTTTTTTCTGGTGGATGTGGGTGGCGTCGTCGGGCACCAGGACTGAGGCGCGGTGGCATAATTTCCACTCACTGCAACCTCCGCCTCCTGGTTTCAGTTGTTTCCGGCCTCAGCCCTCCCAGTACCTGGGATTACAGGCCCCCACCACCATGCCTGGCTACTTTTTTTTTTTTTTGAGACGGAGTTTTACCTCATTCCCCAGGCTGGAGTGCAATGGCGGGCCTCGGCTCACTGCAACCTCCGCCTCCCCAGTTCAAGCGATTCTCCTGCCTCAGCCTCCTGAGTAGCTGTGACTACAAGCGGATGCCACCACATCTGACTGATTTTTGTATTTTTAGTAGAGACAGAGTTTCATCGTGTTGGCCAGGCTGGTCTTTAACTCCTGACCTCAGGTGATCAGCCTGCTTTGGCCTCCCAAAGTGCTGGGATTACAGGTGTAAGCTACTGCGTAAGCCCGGCCCCCACATTTCTTCACGAGAAGCTGGAAAGTCAGATTTTTCATGTGAAATGTCTTTTGAGGGGTTGAAAACTAATTTACATTTTAAGAAAACTACAGAACAAACAAAGGCTACCAGTTTGTAGCTCCTGGTCATGATCCCTCAAGAGTGCAAAGGCGTTAGCACCCTCCCTCCCATCCCCCTACCTCCCACCAAGCTCTGCCAGCCCTGAAGTTCTAAGGAAGGGAAGGCCAAGGGCTCTCCCAGGCAGAGCCCTCAGTGGCAGAAGCTTACATTCGGTCACTCAACAACAAGGGGAAAATTGGGCCATGAGGCCATTTGGACTGGGCAGAGAAAGAGGAGTAAGAGCTACTGAGGCGAACATGGGAAGGAAGAAACGTTGAGGCAGAGGGAGCCTGGGAAGAGCGTGGAGCATTGAGCTTCTGTGGGGAATAGGGAGAGATGAGGCCGAAAGTACAGCCTACTAGCAAGGCCTGGGTTATGAAGGGTCTTGAGATTCACAGGAAGTAAGGAGCAGAGGCTTTGTCCTGTCAGGGGCGATTGGGGGGTTTTCAGCAGGAGGTGGGTCTGGGTAATCTGTGTGCTGCAGAGATCATTCTAGAGCAAAGTAGAAGACAGCCTGGTGGAGGCAAAACAGGAAGCAGGAAGGCCGGGAAGAGGCTGGTGAATTAGTCCAAGAGGGGGGAGATGGAGCCCCAGAAAAGGAGCATCCCCAGGTCCTGCCCACGGGCCACCCAGCCCCTGAGGGGCACACATCATCCATCCGAGAACCAGGCCAGGCCAGGCAAGCTCCGTGTGAGAAACTGGGCCGTTAACCCAACCAGTGTTATTCAGCCACAATGATGGTAATAACAGACACCTGGGGGGCGCGAAGCTGTGGTTTATTTGCTGATAGCACATAGGTCTATGTGTGCCACAGCCCCCAGTGCCTAGAATAGGGCCTGGCCGAACCAGGGCTCAATAAACACTTGGGAGGAGATAATGCAAGCTAGGGACCTGGGCATGGATCCTGAATCTGCCTCTGATCAGCTGTGCGACCTGGCCCTCCGCCTAGCTGTGCCTCCATTTATTCTTCTGTCAGGAGGGTCAGGAGGGCAGGAAAAGTCCTGTGGTTTCCAAGGCCACAGGGCTGCCAGGACTACTGGGCCTTTATTCAGCACACCCATTCTTGACCACCAGAGGGCACTGAGCTCAGCCCCAGCAGCAGCAGGGGTCCTGGGAATGACTGGCATCTTCTCAGTCCCTTCCTCTCAAGTCTCTGGAGCTGCCTCCCAGGTGGCACCAGGATAGACTGCCCATAACAGGAGGCTTTGAAGGATGGGAGAGCAGGAGAGCAAGGACCCCCACATACATCCCATCACAAAATTCAACAGCCATCCCCTCCCATCAAACAGGAGGAAAGGTTAGTCCAGACGGGCTAAGTGACTTGCCCAAGGTCTCACGGCTGAGATCTAAGTGATAACAGCTGTAACAGCAGCAATGAATATTTATAGAGTGAACTCGTTTAAGCCTCAACAACCCTCTGAGTTATTGTCTGATTTTTTTCCCCATTTAATGGATTTGGAAAGTAAAAGCTCAGAGCACAGTCCCAAGTCACACCTCAGGCCTCGTTCCCCAGTCCCACCAGCCCCTCCATACACCAGGGCAAGCCAGTCCCGTGCAGCAGGGGGCTTCACCTGGATGTGCATCCTGGCACGGCGCAGCAGGCTCAGTGTGGTATATCGAGCACAGTCAGCCCCCAGGGGCATCTGCTGTTTCAGCCGCTCCAGACACCGCTTCAACTGGGCCCTCCTGTGGGGGAAGAGGTCTGGAGGGCAGTGGCAGCTCCATCTTGCTGGCCACAGGAATGGCAGGGGATGGAAGATCAGAGGGAGGTGGCTCCTAGGGGCTGGCGCTGTCAGGGCAGGGCTGGGACTCACCTGCGCTTCTCCAGTTCATTGTGCACAGACCTGCCAATGCCAGAGACGATGGGGTGAGGGGGAATCAGCTACTACTCATGCCCTCAATCCCAGGGCCCCCAGTGGCTCAAGAGCCACTATAGATGCCTGCCCCAAACAAGACCCCTGTGAAGACTTCATGCTGGCCTGAGACACCAGAGTTCCCTGCCAGGGTGAGGGGAGTCAAAGACACAAAGCCAAATGCTTAACAGAAGCCTGCCCGGGGCGGGGGGGCGGGTATGGGGGTCCTAACAAGGCCCCCTACCAGCTGGTCAGGAAGGGCTTCCCAGACAGAGGTGACAACTAAATGCAGAAACAGAAGTTTCCCAAGCAGGTAGTGGAGGGAGAGGCATTCAAATAGGAGGGAACAGCATATGCAAAGGGCTGGGGAGAGGAGAGAAAAGGAGGAAGCCAGTGGGGGAGGTGAGTGGCCTGATGCGTGGAGTGCCGGAGTGCGAGTGGAATTGGGACCGCCACTGTTGTCTGCAGTTCCTGGCACATCTAGAGGTGCTCAAGAAGTCCTTGAACGAATAGAAAGGTGTGAGTGTGTTTGGAGAGAGGGAGATGGCAGAAGGGGTCTGAATGCTTCCCGGAGCAGGACACCTGGCCCAAAAGATGCAAGCAACAAGTGGACAGAGGAGGGCCCGACCAGGGGCGGTGCCCACCCCACCCCCACTCCCGCCGCCCCGGCGCTCCTCACCGCCCGCTGTACTGCGCGCCAGGAGCCTCGGGAGGTCGCTTCTTCCTCCTGTGGATGGGGCCGGGACTGCGGTGCGGGCACAGGGACGCATAACCATGCTCGGCCTCTGCCAGAGAGAGCCCCCGCCCGCGTCAGGCTGGGGCTGGACCTGGTCCCAGCGGGAGCTCCAGGCACAGCACGGTTCAGGAAAGGCTTTTGGCGCCAGGACCATTTCCCTAGCCCTCCCTGCTCTACAGCCCCGGGGTCCTCTCGAGTTGAGGGCGGGACGTCCCAGGGTTACTGTCCTAGGGCCATGCATCCTTCAAGCCGGAAGCCAGGTCCAGTCCAGGGCCGTGTCAGCGAGGTCGCCGCCCGGAATCCAGCCAAGGGTTCTTCCTCACCTCTCTCACGGCGCTCCAGGAACTCGGCCGCCTGCAGCAGGACCTGGATGTTGCTGGCCACAGGTTCCATGTCGGCGACAGCTGGCGGCGGGCCGGCCTAGGGAGCCGGCCGGAGCAGCGGCTGCACCACTTTTGTTACAAAGTAACTGACACGGTGCAACAAACACAAGGGCCCGCCCCGCCCCCGGGACGCCCCGCCCGCGGGAACGCCCAGCCCTTGGCCCCGCCCCTCTGAAAGCTGCCTCGGAGCCGCAGCCCAGATCCGGCAGCCGCCCGGCTCCGAGTGGTCTTGGAACCTCCACGGGCAGGTAAGGGCGCCGGCTGCAGGCCTGGCCCTGGAACGAACCCTCAGGCTGACGGGTGCTGATTCTTGCTCGCTACTCTCATCCACTCACGCCGGCTCATGGGCGTCTTTGATCTCAGCTTCCAGCCCCGTGCTGGTTACTATCCCCGCACGTAGCAAGGCGCTTTGGGGGCCAGACGGTCCCCTGGAGGCCCCGGGCCCAGCCGCTGCACGTGGGCGCCGCGGGGGCGGGGTCTGCCGGCCGCCGCTCGCCCATTCGCCCATGGCCTCTAGAGGCTCGCTGTCGTCATCCTCGGGGCGGGGCCGGGAAGCCTCTGATGCCCTATTGGCTGGCGCTCCACCCCGCCCTCTCCCGCCGCTGGTCCACACGTTCCGGCGGGAAAAGAAGCAGGTTTCAAATTTGAAAACCCGAGCGATGGGGCGGGGTTGAGCGGGGAGCTGAGCCGCAATGCGCAGGCGCCGGCGGAGGGGGCCGCGGACCCGGCCCCTGCGCTCCAGAAATCTGTCCCCACGCCTGCATGCCATCTGCCCCCGAAGGCCCCCGTGGGCCCCAGTTTCTTACTGCGTCGAATGGGAATAATCTCTCGGCCCCCCTCCTCTTCTGTTGGGACGCTGTTGTTGCTACGAAAACGCCAGTGGGGTAACAGCTTCCCAAGGCAGACCATACCCTGGAAGCACCCGAAATGGCTTTTTCCGGAGCCCTGGGTTCTGGTGTCCACGGAGTTGGGCTCCTCTCCTGTCACTGATGTCTCAGCTGTGTGTGACTCTGGAAGCAACCTCCGTCTCTAAGCCCCAGGAGCCCTGCGACAGCGTTGAAGGATCGGACCCAATGCCTTTGCAGTGCCCATGGCATGAAGGAGCCGCGCATCTCAAAGGCCAATGTAACCAGAGGCCAGCGTTTGCCTCCTAGGCAGCCCCTGCTTGCCTTACTCAGAGTCCATGAACTCTTCTTGAACCTGACTCTCCTAGCCCGCCGAAGGAGTGGCTGTGATGACTTCTCGGCGCAGCACCAGTGGGTGGTGCCACATCTGGGGACAGGAGATGAAAGTAGCTGTAGCAGGGTGGAGCATTACTGCCAGCTGTGGGCCGAGTCTGTGACCCAAGTAACCCCAAAATAGAGAGGGGAGAGAAGTCGGGGGGATAGATGCTTTGTAAAGAGACAGTCCTTGTAAATACCACAGGAACATGTCAGGCCTCAGCTCCTTGGTGAAAAAAAACAATTTTTTTTTTCTTTTGCCCAGGCTGAAGTGCAACAGCTCCATCTTTGCTCACTGCAACCCCCACCTCCCGGGTTCAAGTGATTCTCCTGCCTCAGCCTCCCCAGTAGCTGGGATTACAGGAGCCCACCACTACACTCAGCTAATTTTTGTATTTTTAGTAGAGATGGGGTTTCACCATGTTGGCCAGGCTGGTACTTAACTCCTGACCTCAGGGGATTGCACCCCACTCTTGGCCTCCCAAAGTGTTGGGGTTACAGATGTGAACCACCGCACCTGGCTGGGAAAAATCTTAAAGTTTCTCTAAGAGTTGCTCATAGAGGAATGACTGCCTGTCCAGACAGGAACTGCTGCCAGGGACGATCCATCTACCCATCTGCCTTTCCTTCAATGAGATACTCGCTGAGCACTCACTGGACACCAGATGCTGTGCTCGGGACTGGAGGACATACAATGGGCAAAAGCACACAGGGTCCCTGACATTGCAGAGCTCATAGGCTTGAGGGGGAGAGACCAATACAGTCACAGGAAGGTGGAGGTCCGGCTGGACAGGTCCTCACAGGGAGAGACCTTGCCCACGGCACATTCTAAGGAACATTTGACCTAATCGGGAGGTCAGAGAAGGCTTTTCTGGGGAAATGGATGAAGAGGTGTTATCTAAGTATAGAAGAGATGAAAGAATTCTAGACAAACAGCACACGGAAAGGCTCTGGGGCTGAAAGGAGTGTGGCAGGAGTGGTATGGTTTATACAGAGCAAATGGCCTGGTGCAGGCTAACAATGGGGAGATGCAGGGCCCAGAACATGCTGATGGGTTCCCCCAAACTCCTGCCTGCAATCAGCCATGTCTGAAGGAAGGAGTCACAAGGCTTGTGAATGAATTTCCAACTTTATTTCACTAAAGTCAGCACCACGTGGTGCAGGCACGAACCTCCTCAGACATCTGGGCCCCAGGTGGTCTGGCCTCCAGGGTAGGATAGAGGTGGGGAGGTTCTGAAGAAGGAGAGTTATCAGAAGAGGGAAGCATACATTAGCTAAAGACATGGCCAGGAGGTGGTGGAAGTCAGGCTGGACCTGCAGGGGGGCTGGAGTGCCCACGTCAAGGAGTTTGGACTTCAACCTAGGAGCTGCGGAGCAGTCTTGAGCCAGGGACAGCATGCGAGCTGGGGTCAAGGCCACTGGCCAGGGCCAGACAGGAACAATTCATCCCGAGGAACAGGGCGTGGGGGATCTGGCCTGGACCAGCTGGGCTCCCCACCCCAAGCCCTTGCATGTCCCCTGCACCCCTCTGAGAAAATGCTAGAGCTAGTGGCCTCTGCACAGGACTGGGCAGAGGAACTCCAGTGTCCCCTCAGCAAATGGCCCAGATCCTCTGCCCTGGATTCTGCAAGGTCCTGTGCTGTGCCCTGTGACCTCCCACCCTACCCAGCCCACCGTAACTGGGGCTCTGCTGCCCGTACTTGCAGTGCAGGCTTTACCAGGGACTACGGTTCTCTAGGTTCCAAGAACAGAGTTTGCATCCGTGCCCTGAGTGGGAGGTGAGAAGGGAGACCGGCACCCCATGCCTTTGTCCCAATCAGGACGTCTTGAAGAGGGCAGCCACCGTCCTCCTCCATCCCATGGACAGGGTGCAGGAGGAGATGGCTCTGCGTTCCCCAGATCCCTTTCCCCTTCTCCGCTACAGGGGAGAGTCGTGGCGGGGAGTCGGGAGCCTGGCGCTGACCCTGGACCTCTGCCCAGCCTCCTTCCTGGGCTGCCCCCAGCCTCCCCTCTCCCAGAGAGCAGCACTCTGTAGTCACAGAGCTAAACAGGTCATGGCCCTGCTGAAGGACAAACACCCCCACTCAAGGCCCACACTCCCATGGCCTTCAGGAGAAAGTTCGAGCTGGGCCGTACCCCTCCTCCTGCCATGGCAGGGGACGTGCCATGCCCTTGCCCACCTCCCTGCCTCTGCCATCTTGGCTCAACGTCACTTGCTCCAGGAGGTTCCCAGGCCTCCCTCCTTCAGCACATCCTCCCAAGCAGCAGTGGGCCCTGTGTCCCTCAGGGTCAGCCTCTTCCCACAGACCGTGACCTCAGCGACAGAGCAAACCAATGCCAAACAGAGGCTTGGCCAGGCCGTGGGCCAAGGGTAGGGAAGGGCTGGTGGGCCTGTGTCTCCATGCCCACAGGATGTGGGGGAAAGAAGCAGTCAGCAGACCCCCACATAAGGCTACCTCTGGAACACTCCCCAGGCTGTTGCGGCAGTGCTGCATAATGACCAAGATTCGGGTGCCAGCCAGTCTCTCGCTTAGTGTCACAGGGGCTAAGCCATGAGGCCAGACCTGGCTAGATGGGTCTCAGAAGTGCCTGGCAGCCCCTGCTATCCTAGGTGGAATGCTGCAATCAGGCCTCTGTAGGATCAGTGTTATGGCCACTTTTTGTTTTTTTGAGGTGGGGTCTCGTGACGTCACCCAGGCCGGAGTACGGTAGCACAATCAAGGCTCACTGCAGCCTTGACCTGCTGGGCTCAAGCAGTCCTCCTGCCTCAGCCTCCAAAGTAGCTGGGACCACAGGGGCATGCCACCATGCCTAATTTATTTTTTGTAGAAATGGGGTCTCAATCTATTTCCCAGGCTGGTCTCAAACTCTTAGGCTCAAGCAACCCTCTCTCCTGGGCCTTCAAAGTGCTGGGATTACAGGTGTTGACAGTCCCAGCTTTTTTTTTTTTTTTTTTGAGATGGAGTCTCACTCCTGTCCAGGAGGGAGTGCAGTGGCTCGATCTCGGCTCACTGCAACCTCCACCTCCCAGATTCAAGCGATTCTCCTGCTTCAGCCTCCTGAGTAGTTGGGATTACAGGTGCCTGCCACAATGCCAAGCTAATTTTTTGTTTTTTTGGTAGAGACGGGGTTTCACCACGTTGGTCAGGCTGGTCTCAAACTCCTGACCTCAGGTGATCTGCCTGCCTCATCCTCCCAAAGTGCTGGGATTACAGGCATGAGCTAGTTTGCCTGGCCAAGTCCCAGCTTCTTAAGGTGGAAATGTGAATAATTCATTTTATTCCTTCTTTTCTTATGCACTACTTTTACTACAGCCTACATGCTTTGATGTGGTTCTGTTTTGATTCAGATAGATATTTTCAAATTCCCCTCAGAATTTTTTCTCTGATTTGTGACCCATAAATAACTTGAAGTGTGTTCCTTAATTTCTAATACTTGGGAATTTTTCAGATATCTCTTTGTTATTGGTTGGTAATTTAATTCTGTTGAGTTTAGAGAATATACTCATGATTTTGATCATCTGAAATTTATCAGGCCCTGTATGGTCCAGTGTATGACCTATGTTTTTTTTTTTCTTTTGAGATGGAGTCTTGCTCTGTCGCCAAGATTAGAGTGCAGTGGCCTGATCTGGCCTCACTGCAACTTCCGCTTCCCATGTTCAAACAATTCTCTTCCCTTAGCCTCCCGAGTAACTGGGACTACCGGCATGCACCACCATACTCAGCTAATTTTTGTATTTTTAGTAGAGAGGGGATTTCATCATGTTGGCCAGGCTAGTCTTGAACTCCTAACCTCAAGTGATCCACCTGCCTTTGCCTCCCAAAGTACTGGGATTATAGGTGTAAGCCACTGTGCCTGGCCTGTATGACCTAGCATGTGACCAAACAATTTTTATATCCTTACTTTTTTTTTTTTTTGAGATGGAGTTTCGCTCTTGTTACCCAGGCTGGAGTGCAATGGCGCGATCTCGGCTCACTGCAACCTCCGCCTCCCGGGTTCAGGCAATTCTCCTGCCCCAGCCTCCTGAGTCGCTGGGATTACAGGCACACGCCACCACGCCCAGCTAATTTTTTGTATTTTTAGTAGAGACGGGGTTTCACCATGTTGACCAGGATGGTCTCGATCTCTTGACCTTGTGATCCACCCGCCTCGGCCTCCCAAAGTGCTGGGATTACAGGCTTCAGCCACCGTGCCCGGCCATCCTTACTAATTTTTATTGTCTACGTATTCTGTCAATAACTAGGAGACAAGTGTTAAAATCTCCAACTACAGTCACAGTTATCAATATATCTGAGTTGTCACATTTTATGTTGTATATTGTGACACTCTATTACTAGGTACATATACATTTGTGATTGTTACATCTTCTAAGGACTTTATTCTTTTACAGTATGAAACATCCCTCTTTATCTTTGGCAATCTCCTTTTCTTTAAGATTGCATTATCTGGGCCGGGCACTGTGGCTCACGCCTGTAATCCCAGCACTTTGGGAGGCTGAGGTGGACAGCTCACTTGAGGTCAGGAGTTTGAGACCAGCCTGGTCAGCATGGTGAAACCCCATCTCTACTAAAAATACAAAAATTAGCCAGGCGTGGTGGCTCACGCCTGTAATCCTAGCACTTTGGGAGGCTGAGGTGGGTGGATCACCTGAGATCAGGAGTTCAAGACCAGCCTGGCCATCATGGTGAAACCCCATCTTTAAATAAATAAATAAATAAATAAATAAATAAAAATACCAAAATTTGCCAGGTATGGTGGCAGATGCCTATAATCCCAGCTACTCGGGAAGCTGAGGCAGGAGAATTGCTTAAACCTGGGAGGCGGAGGTTGCAGTGAGCCGAGCTTGTGCCATTGTACTCCAGCCTGGGCAACAGAACAAGACTCCGTCTCAAAAAAAAAGACTGCACTGTCTGACATTAACCTAGTCACAACAGCTTTCTTTTGATTAGTGTTTGTGTGCTCTGTTTTTCCCTATCTTTTTACTTGTAACCTATTAGTGTCTTAGTACCTAACAGATTTTTCTTGCAAATAGCATATAGCTATTCTGGTAAATAGCCATTTATCAAAATCCTTTTTTGGTCTAATAACCTCTGCCTTTTAACTGCATAGGGTAAAACTGCTTTAGTATGGTAGGTTTGGGTGGTTTTTTTGTATTTGTCCCATCTGTCATTTACCATTTTTTTCCTCCTTTTCTGACTTCTGCATCTTTTTTTTTTTTTAAAAATTTTAAAATAGAGATAGAGTCTCGCTCTGTCACCAGGCTGGAGTGCAGTGGCGCAATCTCAGCTCACTGCAGCCTCCACCTCTCGGGTTCAAGCAATTCTTCTCCGTCAGCCTTCCAAGTAGCTGGGATTACAAGCGTGTGTCACCACACCCGGCTAATTTTTGTACTTTTAGTAGAGATGGCGTTTCACTGTGCTGACCAAGCTGATCTTGAACTCCTGACCTCAAGCAATCTGCCCACCTTGGCCCCCTAAAGTGCTGGGATTACAGGCATGAGCCACCACAACCAGCCAGATTTGCATTTTTTCTAAGTCAGCTGAAATTCTTATTTTTCCACTGTATATAATGTATTGTTTTCCTCTGCTTTTTGAGACAGAGTCTGCTCTGTTGTCCAGGCTAGAGTGCAGTGGCAGGATCTTGGCTCACTGCAGCCTTCACCTCCCAGATTCAAGGGATTCTCCTACCTCAGCTTCCTGAGTAGCTGGCATTACAGGCGCGCGCCACCATGCCTGGCTAATTTTTGTATTTTTAGTAGAGACGGGGTTTTTCCATGTTGGTCAGGCTGGTCTTGAACTCCTGACCTTGTGATCTGCCCACCTCGGCCTCCCAAAGTGCTGGGATTACATGTGTGAGCCACCGCATCTGGCATTTTCTATCTGCTTTTAATACTGTCTCTTTACCTTTGGTTTCCAACTGTTGGCTGTGACATACCTGGGTGTGGTTTTCGTTGTGTTTGCCTTGCTAGGGGTTTCTTGAGCTTCTGGAAAATTTTTCAGTTCTTATCTCTTCAAATATTTTTCCTGTCTTATTCTATCCCTACTCTCCTCCTCTAACCCCAATTTTATATATGTTGCCCAACTTGGTAACATCTGAAGGGTCTTATTTTGTTGCCCAGGCTGGAGTGCAGTGGCATGAACATGGCTCACTGCAGCCTTGACTTCTAGGCTCAGGCGATCTTCCTGCCTCGGCCTCCTGAGTAGCTGCGATTACGGGTGTGCAACACCAAGCCCAGCTAATATTTTGTATTTTTTGTAGAGATAGGGTTTTGCCAAGTTGCCCAGGCTGGTCTCAAACTCTTGAGCTCAAGCAATCAGCCCTCCTTGGCCACCCAAAGTGATAGGATTACAGGTGTGTGCCACCTTGCTTGACTTTTCCTATTTTAGTCAACAAATGTTTCACTTGCCTGTTCCAATTCTTCATCACACCATCACTCTGGGGAGGCTGTCTCTGCCCACTGCTGGACATTGTGTGCTGTAAAACGTGTTCCTTGGTCTGAAGAAATATGACCTGGCAGTCCAAACTGGTGTATCTTTGGTTCCAGTCCTTCTACTGTGCTGTGAGCATTTGCATCTGTCACAGGGAAGCTGAGCCCAGTGTGCAGAGTGACCGTCTGTTCCTCCCATGACTTACTGATGGCCTCCTGGGGCTACAGGCTTCAGTCTGACTTGCCCAAAATGTACAGGCCTCCCTGGGGAGCCTCCCCATAGCCATCGGCAGCCTCTCTCTCTCTCATTTGCAGACAGATAAGTTACTGGCATTTTGTGCCTCAGAGGGTGTGAGGGGAACATGTCTAGACTCAGCCCATGCCTACAGTGCGGCAGCGCCCGTGTGTCCCTCATATCATGGAGCCAGGTGGCCTCCTTAAGTAAGCACACTGGAATAGCCACTGGTTCCAGTCACCTCCTGATCCTGGAATGGGGTTCTTCTGATGCACATCAAATGTCCTACTTTAATGTACCCCTCCAATTCTCATAGTGATGTCACAGACCCATGCCCCATTCAGGCATCCCACTAATCGGCCAGTTCTCCATTGCCCTTCTGCTGACCGTGTGGGCAGGCTGCCCACTGCCCATGAGATGTAGCACAAATACCAGTCAATTCAACCCACTGAGCTGATTTGTTTTTACTTTCTTTGACGGTCTTCCAGACAGGAAGCTGTCCCGTCACCTTGAGACTTCCATCCTTAAACACAGCGGCTCTTTGTTGGTCAATAGAGAGCTGTTGATAGGGCACTGCCCACGTGGTCCGTGAAACTCCTTAGGTGGCTCCGAAGTTGCCTGTTGGGAAAAGAGGCTCGCGCTCTGGTTGGCCTCCTTGCATTCCCCAGACAGCACATTCTAGAAAAATCATTTCCAATTTATCATGAACCCTTCCAGGCACTGCCCTCCTCATAAGAGTATTTCTTCAACATCACCCAAGAAATTATGAGTATTTCAGGTTTCAAGGTTACTTTACATCCTTAAGTTATAGGGGCAACTGGATTTTAATTGATTCCAATAAATAGCAAGTTAGAATCGTCTCTCAAACGCAAATTTCCTGGTTCAGAATCCCAGTGGTTGCCACTAGGTGGCACTCAGGCTTTTGCCCTCAGCTCCAGGCTGCTCCTCAGGAGGGCTATTGTACAGCACATTAACAACTTGCATGGCTTGGGCCATCTTACTGGTTTCCATCAAGTATATCCAATCAATATTGGCAGATGGGGAGATTTACATGCCTTCTGCTTTACCATGCTAAGTAAGAAACTCCTCAGCCAGACCCGATATCCACCCCCACAGTACATTCAGGTAAAAGAGCTGCATTCGTTTTGCATAAAGCTGCTCAATCCTCCGTTTCCATTTCATCAAGTATCACATTCCTATTTTCTCCAAATCAAACTCTTGCTCCCATCAGGGCTTCACAAATAGATTTTGCAATCACAGTGCACGGGGGTTCCACAAAAAGATGTCCCAGTAAAGTCTCCTGCAGCCCCTAACCATTTTACCCCCTCGTGTCCACACAGCCTTGGGTGCCCAGTGGATGTCAGTCATTATCCTGATTAGATTGTGGGACAACTGCCCCAGGTGACTACCTATCAGCTTTCTCCTTGCCATGTTTCCCTCTGGCTTTTTTTTTTGAAACGGAATCTCACTCTGCTGCTTAGGCTGGAATGCAATGGTGCAATTTCAGTTCACTGAAACCTCTGCCTCCCAGGTTCAGGTGATGTTCCTGCCTCAGCCTCCTGAGTAGCTGGGATTTCAGGCACATGCCACCACGTCCAGCTAATTTTTGTTGTTGTTGTTATTTTTAGTAGAGATGGGGGTTTCATCATGTTGGCCAGGCTGGTCTTGAACTCCTGACCTCAGGTGATCCATCCGTCTCTGCCTCCCAAAGTGCTGAGATTACAGCCCAGCCTCCCTCTGGCATTTTAAAGTCCTCCAAATGGCTGGGCGTGGTGGCTCATGCCTGTAATCCCAGCACTTTGGGAGGCAGAGGTTTGTAGATCATGAGGTCAGGAGTTCAAGACCAGCCTGGCCAACATGGTGAAACCCCGTCTTTACTAAAAATACAAAAATCAGCTGAGCATGATGGCAGGCACCTTAATCCCAGCTACTTGGGAGGCAGAAGACTCACGTGAACCCAGTGGCAGCAGCTGAGTGAGCCAAGATCGTGCCATTGTACTCCAGCCTGGGCAACTGAGTGAGACTCTGTCTCAAAAAAAAAAAAAAAAAAAAATCTTCCAAATTAGGCTGAATAAATCAGATTTTTTTAGAGCCTTTCAATAGTGGGGGACCAGCAGAGGCTTCCATCTGTCCCCCAAGGACTTCCAAGGGTGTTGGAGTAACCTTTGTTTTGACCCTATCAATGTCTACTTTATTCAGCCCATTTCATAAGAAGCACTTAAAGATTGCCATCCTGCTGGGATGAGTCTCTTGACTCTTCCCTTTGTTTTCCCCATTCTCTTGTGAATCATGTGAATCATTCTAACCATCTTCACTGTTGTTTCATAATTTTTCCCTTCAATAGTGGCCCTGGGAATAGCTGTAGCTTAGACCAGCCACAATCCAATCTCAGGGTCTGCCCTATCACTATCTTTTGCCTTTATTGCTGCTACAGAGAACAACAGGATGGTATATTTAGCTTGTTTCTTGTTATTTTGCATTTCCTTATACATCTAGTGAACTAACTCCTTGGGTGTTGGATCCATCATTTCTAAAATTGATTATTAACTTTTGCCTCTAGTAACTGATCACAGCACAGCTGTATTTCCATACCAAGGTGAACTCATGACCCTCCAGGAATCAAAGGTTCATCATACTCCATCCTCTCATTCAATTCCTAAAGATAGTAAGTTACTCACCTACAAGCATGCTTTTCATATTCAAACCAACCAATCCAGAGCCCATGCCCTCAATCACCTGCTTTACTGGGCTCTTAAACGCTGAGCCACTATCCCCAAAGACTGGACAACTAGGGATATCCAACCCCAAAGCCACTGAAATTATTCAAGCTAGGCAATTCTAGACCTGCTCACTCTGCCTCTCAGGTTCCTTCCCAAGCAAACCACAATAAAGGCTCTTGCCCACAGTTCCCCTCCCTCTCTCTGCCTCCTGCCCAACCCTGGTGCTTCCCCATGTGGCCCGTGTTAATGTGTGGTGCCGCCTGTTTCTAGAGAACTGTGAGCATAAACTTCTTCCTACCATGGCAGTCATTTCTGTGTCTGTCACACCATACCTGATGAAAACAAATCCCCAGTGTCCTTACAACAGCTGGTGCAGTGAGCAAGGTGGCCTGATGCCAGGTGGCAATGGTATGTCCTTAAACTGCTCCTGGCTTACTAACTGGATCCACCAGGCAGCAGCCATTGCCTGGAGGGCAGCCCTGGTCATTTGTGTGCCCCCGTTGATGGCTGCTGCACCGTGAGGTGTGTTGTTGGTGTTGCTGCGGATTCCCAACCTGAGGGTGGTACTCGGGAAGCTGGGTCCTTCTGGAGCTGCTGCCCAGGCTAGAGCGTTCGGTGTCTTGGACTCAGGCCACAGGGCACTCGACGTCTTTCTCCATGCTGGTGGAGCACCCAGGCACCAGGAGAGAGCACCTGGAGGTATACAGGACACTTGACTACTTCGGTTTCTTCAAAAGGTCCTTCCAAAGACAAGAGCGACTACGCTGCTAGCATCATGGGATGGGTCTAACCCACTGACCAGGCAGCACTGGCAAGAGGCAGGGTCAACTGCATCAGACTTGTATGCAAGTGTCCAGTGTCTGGGATGTTATATGCTTCAGTGGGCACTTGATAAACTACTTCCCCTTTTCCTTCTGGCTTTTGCTGAGTCGAAGGTTTCAGCCTGTTCTCTGGAGTAAAGGAAGAGTACTCCACCTGAACACCTGCTTGTGTGGGGCAGGCCATTCCAGCGGTCAGTGTCAGGGTGTCCTCTTCAAGGGATCCAGACGCCGTGCAAATGTTCTTGTTCAAGCCACAGACTTCTCTCCTGCTTTAGCCGGGTCCTGCAACTTTCCTCTTTTACTGTGGGGCTTTCATTATGATTTACTCTTTTTTTTTTTTAATGGTTTTAGGAAGCAGAGAATTTAATAGGCAAGAAAGAAGGAAGAGGCTCCCCCTGTACAAAGACAGAGGGAGGGGGGCTCCAGGTTGAAAGAGGGAACCCCCACGATTTATTCTTAAGTCCAAATGTTATTTGGTAATATGTGTTTAGTTTCCAGATACAAAGGACTTTTTTCAGTTATCTTTTGGTTGCTGGTTTCCATTTATATCTCCATATTTCTTTTGTTGTTGTTGTTGAGACAGAGTCTTGTTCTGTCGCCCACGCTGGAGTGCAGTGGTGAGATCTCAGCTCACTGCAATCTCTGCCTCCTGGGTTCAAACAGTTCTCTTGCCTTAGCCTCCCAGGTAGCTGGGACTACAGGCATGCACCACCACACCCGGCTAATTCTGTATTTTTAGTAGAGAGAGGGTTTCACCATGTTGGCCAGGCTGGTCTCAAACTCCTGACCTCAGTTGATCCATCTGCCTCAGCCTCCCAAAGTGCTGGGAGTATAGGGGTGAGCCACTGCATCCAGCCTGATAAAATGTTTTGTTACATGTGTTCATTTACATTTATTGATAAATTTCTGGTATTTGGATCTCCACCCTCTTGTGCAATATATTTCATGTTAACTCTTTACTGCTTTACTTTTACAGTGTTTCATTCTCTGTACGATTGTGTTTATTTCTGTATTTCTTGGGAATGATGGTAAGAGGGGAAAAAAACCCAAGATCTCAAATTAACAACTGAATGAACAACTTAAGCAACTGGAAAAAGAACTAACTAAACAGAAAGATAGCAAAAGAAAGGAAATAATAAAGATTAGAGCAGAGATCAATGAAATAGAGAACAGAGAAACAACAGAGAAAATTAATAGAGGAAACCAAAAGCTCGTTGTTTGAAAACATCAACAGAATTGACAAACCTTTAGCTAGATGCACTAGGAAGAAACAAGAAAACTTCAGTTACTCAAATCATAAATGAAAGTAGGAACATTACTACCCATTCTACACAAATAAACAGGATTATAAGGGGGTACTATGAACAACTGTATGCCAGCAAATTGGATAACTTAGATGACATGGACAAACCGCTGGAAACATAAAACCTACCAAGATGGCATCACAAAGAAACAGAAATTCTGAATAGACCTATGATTATTAAGGAGACTGAATCAGTAATCAGATATCTCCTGACAAAAAAAGCCTTGGACCTGACACCTTCGCTGATAAATTCTACCAAACATTTGAAGAAGAACTAATGCCAATCCTTCTCAAACTTTTCCAAAAGCTTGAAGAGAAGGGAAAACTTTTTCATTCTATGAGGCTAGCATTAGCCCAATACCAAAGCTAGACAAAGACAAGAAAAGAAAACTACAGGCAAATATTCCTTAATGAATACTGATGCAAAGATCCTCAGCCAGGCGCAGTGGCTCACGCCTGGAATCCCAACACTACAGGAGGCCAAGGCGAATGGGTCATCTGAGGTCAGGAGTTAGAGACCAGCCTGACCAACATGGTGAAACCCCATCTCTACTAAAAATACAAAAAATCAGCTGGATTAGCAGGACATGGGGGTACATGCCTGTAGTCCCAGCTACTCCGGAGTCTGAGGCAGGAGAATCACTTGAACCTGGGAGGCAGAGGTTGCCAGTGAGCCAAGATCGTGCCACTGCACTCCAGCCTGGGCAACAGAGCAAGATTCCATTTCAAAACAAAAAAATATTTCCAGGCGGGAGTGCGGTGGCACAATGGTAGCTCACTGCAGCCTCAACCTCCCAGGCTTAAGCAATCCTCATGCCTCAGCCTCGCGAGTTGTACAATCACACCAAGATAATTTCTTTTTTTGGTTTTTTTTTTTTTTCCTTTTTTTCTTAATTCTACAGGAGACTCCCCGACAGATAATTTATGTTTTTGTAGAGAAAGGGTTTCACAATGTTGCCTGGGCTGATCTCTAACTCCTGAGCTCAAGCAATCCTCCCACCTCAGCTTCCCAAAGTGCTGGGATTATAGGTATGAACCACCTCACCCAGCCTCTTAGTCTGTTTTCCAAATACCTGAAACTTGAGTCATTTATAAAGAAAAGGAATTTCTCACAATTCCCAGAAGCTGGGAAGTCCAAGGTCAAGGGGCTGCATCTAGTGAGGCCTTCTTGCTGGTGCAGACTCTGCAGTCTGGAGGTGGCACAGAGCATCACAGAGTGGGGGCTGAGCATGCTCACATGCTCCCTCAGGTCTCTCTTCCCCTTCTCATGAAGCCATTGGTTCTCCTCCCATGATAAACCATTAATCCACTAACCCATTTAGCCATTAATTCATGAATGGATTAATCTCTGGAGGGCAGAGTCTTCATGATTCAATCACCTCTTAAAGGCTACCCCTCTGAGTACTGCCACAGTGGAGATGAAGTTTCAACATGAGTTTTGGAGGTGGCAGTCAAACCATAGCAACCTCTAAACCATCGCTGGGAGAGTTTCTAAAGGAGATATACCTCAAAATCAGAAAGTGCAAAAGACATGGATGTAAGAATCAGAGAGCTAAGAGACCAGGAAAGCAGGTGATTGCATGGTTTTTTTGGTTTTGGTGTTTTTTTTTTTTTTTTTGAGATTGAGTCTTGCTCTGTCGCCCAAGCTGGAGTGCAGTGGCGCGATCTCTGCTCACTGCAACCTCCACCGCCCAGGTTCAAGCGATTCTCCTGCCTCAGCTTCCTGAGTAGCTGGGGTTATAGGTGCGCACCACCATGCCCAGCTAAGTTTTGTAGAGATGGGGTTTCACCATGTTGGTCAGGCTGGTCTCGAACTCCTGACCTCAAGATCCACCCACCTCAGCCTCCCAAAGTGCTGGGATTACAGGCGTGAGCCACTGCGCCCAGCCTGTTTTTTTTGTTTGTTTGTTTTATTTTTAATTAACAGCAGTTTGGAACCAAAATTCCAAATAAATTCTGTTGACTTCCTGTTCTATCATTTCAGGATGATGGGTGAGGACAGGCTACATGTGATTGCCCCAAAGCATACTAAGAGGTCCAGGATTCCAGATTCCTGGAGATTTCTACCAAGGAGCAGTGCCCAAGATCAGCTGTGATGATGACGATGTGCCATTGCATGACATGTGGCCCAGAGTCATCAGTTTATTCATATTGGTCATCTTCACTACCTGACTTCACAAAGTCAATCCAGGGTTTGCCTAGTTCCCTCCTAACGCCTTCTCTCTCCACAAGATCTGCTCACTCCCAAACTGACTAACCTGTTGGCCAGATGCAATGGCTCACACCTATAATCCATGCACTTTGGGAGGCCTGGGCAGGAGGATTACTTAAGCTCAGGAGTTCAAGACCAGCCTGGGCAACATGGTGAAACACCATCTCTACAAAAAATACAAAAGCTAGGGCCAGGTGCAGTGGCTCATGCCTGTGATACCAGCACTTTGGGAGGCGGAGATGGGCAGATCACCTGAGGTCAGAAGTCTGAGACCAGCCTGGCTAACATGGTACCCTGTCTCTACTAAAAATACAAAAATTAGCCGGGTGTGGTGGCACGTGCCTGTAATCCCAGCTTCTCGGGAGGCTAAGGCAAGAGAATTGCTAGAATCTGGGAGGTAGAGGTTGCAGTGAGCCGAGATCACACCACTGCACTTCAGCCTAGGGAATAGAGTAAGATTCCATCATAAAAAAAAAAAAAAAAACTAGCTGGGCATGGCGGCATGCACCTATAGTCCTAGCTATTCAGGAGGCTGAGGTGGAAGGATCGCTTGAACCCAGGAGCCAGAGGCTGCAGTGAGTCAAGACCGTACCACTGCACACAGAGCCAGACCTGGTTATTTATTCTAAATAAATAATCTGTTATGTTTCTCTTCAATTTAATAGTTTAAACATTTAATGCTTCTACAGACTATATTTTCCCCTCCAATCACAACTTCTCATTTGTATGAATTAAGATTAGGTTTGGCTGTGAACAAAGGAAAACCTGAAACAATGCATACATAGTAGCTGATTTCTCTCCCATGTAAATGCTGTCCCCGATGCCTGTGGCCCCAGGGACAGTGGAGCTCCACTCCACAGATGGCTGTGTGCCCTGCAGCCTGCTGCCTGTGGGTGCATTCACAAGGACCTACAAAAATAAGTAATTCAAAATCAATGTCGTTGGATCTTTATTTTGAGCCTTAAAGGAATCTGATTATGGAGGCTGAGTCATATGGTAGGCAGCAGTGACCTAGGCAGCTATAACCTTTGTTCCTCTGATTATAGATTAGCCTTTTCTTTACCTACATTGTTTTGTAAAATGTTACAAAAGACTAGGGCTCCAGAAAGGATCCTTTTTCTCTTTACCCTGATCTTCATTACAGATTAACTTTCCTCTTAACTTCTTCAATGGCCTCATGACTATCACACTAAGATGGAATATTATTTTTTTTTATCATTTTTTTTGAGACTAGTCAAGTGCAGTAGTGAGAAGGGGGTAAGATGGAATGTTTAAACACACACTTTTAATTTAGAAAAGGAGCCTGAATCAGAACATGTGGAAAAAGGTAATTAAAGTAAGAAAAGAATGAAAGAGGCTAGACACAGTGGCTCATGCTTGTAATCCCAGCTCTTTAGGAGGATTGCTTGAGCCTGGGCAACAGTTAGAGACCCTGTTTCTACAAACATTTAAAAAGGTAGCCAAGTGTGGTGACACACGCCTGTAGCCCCAGCTATTTGGGAGGCTGAGGTGGGAGGATCACTTGAGCCTAGGAATTTGAGGCCACTATGCTCCAGCCTGGGTAACAAACTGAGACTCCATCTCAAAAAATAAATAAGCAGAAAAGGAAAAAACAAGCTGTTACTGATCAAATTGCTGTAACTCGTAAACCAACCTTGTATGAAAAATATTGTAGTCCTGGTCAAGTCTTTGTTTTCTGCCTGTATATAAGCAGACCTTAATTTTCAGCTTTGCAGCACTAACCCCTTCCTTTGAAGTCTGTTACCCAAATGGTCATTATCAGCTTTGCACTTAAAAGAATAAACTCTTTATTTTTTATTTATTTTTTGAGACGGAGTCTTGCCCTATTGCCCAAGCTGGAGTGCAATGGTGTGATCTCAGGTCACTGCAACCTCTGCCTCCCAGGTTCAAGTGATTCTTCTGCCTTAGCCTCTCGAGTAGCTGGGACTATAGGCATGTACCACCACACTAGGCTAATTTTTTTGTGTTTTTAGTGGAGACAGGGTTTCACCATATTAGCCAGGCTGGTCTCGAACTCCTGACCTCATGATCTGCCTGCTTCAGCCTCCCAAAGTGCTGGGATTACAGGTGTGAGCCACTGTACCCATCCAAGAATAAGCTTATTTTTCTTTAAGAGACAGGGTCTCACTATGTTGCCCAGGCTGGAGCACAGTGGCTATTCACAGGTGCAATCCCACTACTGATCGGCACAGGAGTTTTGACCTACCTGGGCGGGTTCACCCCTCCTTAGGCAACCTGGTGGTCCCCCGCTCCCAGGAGGTCACCATATTGATGCTGAATTTAGTACGGACACCTGATCGGCATAGCGCATTACAGCCCAAAACTCCTGGACTCAAGCGATCCTCCCACCTCAGCCTCCTGAGTAGCTGGGACTACAGGCACACGCCACCGCGCCCGGCAAGAATAAACTCTTTTAAATTGGATACCCATCATCTGGATTATTTCTGGTTGACACACCCAGTGTCTCTAAGCCTCAGCTCACCTCTTTGTGCTCCATAGTATGAAGCTGCATTTGGAACTCTGCAAACTGCATTTCCCAGGTGCTGTAGCCACTTTCTCCTGGGTTCTGCCACTGGGAGGACTAGCTGGAGACTGGTTGGGGAAGGAGGTAAGAAGGGCCTGACTTCCTCTTGCCCAGGACCAGCATCAGCCAGCTGCTCCAGCTTCTTCAGCACTTCCAGGTCCTGCCCCTCAGAGGAAACCCCTTGACAGCTGAAATGCCAGCTGTACCAGCTCCCTCCCAACTGGGCCAGGCCTCTGAGCCACCTGGGTATGGCTGGGCCACCTGGGCATTGCTGGGACTGTGTCTCCCCTGGAAGTCCAAGTAGCTGCTAGTTCCCCCTTTCTCAGAGGTCTAAGCACCAGCCATAAGGCACTGCTCCAAGCTCATGGGGTCTGGTACCATCACCTGCAACCAATTTCATATATTTCATATCTGAAATACCTAGAGTGGTATCTGTTTCCCAGACTTGAGCCTGAATCAAAATCTGCCTCCTCCGCCACACCTTGCACCCTGTGAAGGCAGGAAGCGTAGCTGTGTATCCTGTGCCAAGTGCCTGTCTAGTTCATTGGGAGCTTAGTAAAAACTCGCTATTGGTCCACAATGGAACTAAATTGAAAACTGGAGTGAAGTTTGCTAAAACCACAGGAGAGATTATTATTTTAGTGCACATATGCATTATCAACATTATGGACAGAATCCAAGAAATGCCAAACATTGTGAGATTCTTACAACAAAGCTGCCTTTTTGAAATGCATATAAAGTGAATTGAAATACTGCATATGAAAAAGTACACAGGCCAGGCATGGTGGCTCACGTAATCCCAGCACTTTGCAAGGCCAAGGAGGGTGGATCATGAGGTCAGGAGATTGAGACCAACCTGGCTAACACAGTGAAACCCCATCTCTACTAAAACAAAAAAAAAAAAAAAAAAAAAAAAAAATGGCCGGGTGCGGTGGCTCACGCCTATAATCCCAGCACTTTGGGAGGCCAAGGCGGGTGGATCACGAGGTCAAGAGATCGAGACCATCCTGGTCAACATGGTGAAACCCCGTCTCTACTAAAACTACAAAAAATTAGCTGGGCATGGTGGCGCGTGCCTGTAATCCCAGCTACTCAGGAGGCTGAGGCAGGAGAATTGCCTGAACCCAGGAGGCGGAGGTTGCGGTTAGTCGAGATCGCGCCATTGCACTCCAGCCTGGGTAACAAGAGGGAAACTCTGTCTCAAAAAAAAAAAAAAAAAATACAAAAATTTAGCTGGGTGTGGTGGCACGTGCCTGTAGTCCCAGCTACTTAGGAGGCTGAGGCAGAGAATCACTTA
The DNA here is from genome assembly GCF_009761245.1 of Sapajus apella. NCBI lineage: Eukaryota > Metazoa > Chordata > Mammalia > Primates > Cebidae > Sapajus > Sapajus apella. Next base: position 739,976 of record NW_022437140.1, read on the forward strand.
AACCCAGGAGGCTGCAGTGAGCCAAGATCGCACCACTGCACTCCAGCCTGGGTGACAGAGCGAGTCTCCAACTTAAAAAA
>NW_022437140.1:740155-801612 GCF_009761245.1 Sapajus apella
AAAATACACAAATCTTAGAATGTACTGCCCAGTGATTCTCACCCCCTTGTTTCTTGCAGGCTGCTGGACAGATCACAGGCTGTTCTCATCTCTACCCACCTCTTATCTCCTTTCACTAATTTGTTTCTTCTTAAGTACTGTTAGGGGTTCAATTCTGCTCTCCCAGAGAGAGATGCTGTAGTCTTAAGCCCCAGCTCCTAAGAATGTGACTTTAGAGAGAGATCCAAGATGGCTGATCACTAGCAGCTCGGGATTGTAGCTCCCAGTGAAAGCGTAGAGAACGAGAGGACGCCATACTTTTAGATGAATTTTTCTTGCTCACACACCAGGAGATTCCCAGCGGAGGAGCCCCATGGGTTGCCAGCACTTGTGGCCGGCGAGGTGGTTTTGCCGCTGCCTTGGTGCGGTGGTTCTTGATGCAGAGTCAGAAAAGCACCATCAATCTTAACGCCACTGTTTTGGCCGGCGCAGTGGGTTGCTCAGATTTTAGCGCTGGGAATCAACAAGTTGGACGTCCACTCAGAAACTCAAATATAAAGATGGTAATTATAAAGACCACAGATGGATAAATCTATAAAGAAGGGACGAAAACAGCCTAAAAAGGCTGAGAATACCCAAAATCAGAACGCCTCTCCCTCTACAGGGGATCACAGTTCCTCGTCAGCAACGGAACAAGGCCTGATGGAGAATGAGTGTGTTCCATCAACAGAAGCAGGCTTCAAAAGGGGGATGATAAGAAACTTCAGTGTATTAAAAGAACTTGTTCTTTCCTTTTCCTTTTAATTGAGACGGAGTTTCGCTCTTGTTACCCAGGCTGGAGTGCAATGGCGCGATCTCGGCTCACCGCAACCTCCGCCTCCTGGGTTCAGGCAATTCTCCTGCCTCAGCCTCCTGAGTAGCTGGGATTACAGGCACGCACCACCATGCCCAGCTAATTTTTTGTATTTTTAGTAGAGACGGGGTTTCACCATGTTGACCAGGATGGTCTCGATCTCTTGACCTCGTGATCCACCCGCCTCAGCCTCCCAAAGTGCTGGGATTACAGGCGTGAGCCACCGCGCCCGGCCCTAAAAGAACTTGCTCTAATTCAATGCAAAGAAACTAAGAACTTTGAAAAAAGGTTTGACGAAATGTTAACAAGAATACACAATTTAGAGAGGAATATAAGTGAATTAATGGAGCTGAAAAACAAACATGAGAACTTCGCAAACTATGCACAAGTTTTAACAGCCAAATTGATCAAGCAGAAGAAAAGATATCAGAAGTCGAAGACCAACTTAATGAAATAAAATGAGAAGACAAGATTAGAGAAAAAAGGATAAAAAGGAATGAGCAAAGTCTCCAAGAAATATGGGACTATGTGAAAAGACCTAATCTATGCTTGATAGGTATACCTGAATGTGACAAAGAGAATCAATCCAAGCTGGAAAATACACTTCAGGATATTATTCAGGAAAACTTTCCCAACCTAGCAAGGCAGGACAATATTCAACTCCAGGTAATACAGGAGAACACCACAAAGATCTTCCTCAAGGAGACCAACCTCAAGGCACATAATCGCCAGATTCACCAGGGTTGAAATGAAGGAGAAAATACTGAGGGCAGCCAGAGAGAAAGGTCAGGTTACCCATAAAGGGAAGCCTATCAGACTCACAGCAGATCTCTCAGCAGAAACCCTGCAAGCCAGAAGAGAGTGCGGGCCAATATTCAACATCCTTAAAGAAAAGAACTTTCAACCCAGAATTTTACATCCAGCCAAACTAAGCTTCATAAGCGAAGGAAAAATAAAATCTTTTGTGAACAAGCAAGCACTCAGAGATTTCATCACCACCAGGCCTGCTTTACAAGAGCTTCTGAAAGAACCACTACATATAGAAAGGAACAACCAGTATCAGCCTTTCTAAAAAATACCAAAAAGTAAAGAGCATCAACATAATCAAGAATTTACATCAACTAATAGGCAAAACAGCCAGTTAACATTAAATGGCAGTATTAAACTCACATATATTATTATTAATTCTAAATTTAAATCGACTAAATCCCCCAATCCAAAGACACGGGCAAAAAAAGCCAAGACCTATCGGTATGCTGCATCCAGACCCATCTCACATGCGAGGATACACAAAGACTCAAAACAAAGGGATGGAGAAAGATTTACCAACCAAATGGAGAGCAAAAATAAATAAATAAATAAAAAGCAGGAGTTGCTTTAAAGCAACAAAGATCAAAAGAAGCAAAGAAGGATATTACATAATGATAAAAGGATCAATGCAACAAGAAGAGCTAAAGATCCTAAATATATACGCACCCAGTACAGGAATACCCAGATATACAAGACTTATAAAGAGACTTAGACTCCCACAGAATAATAGTGGGAGACTTCAACATCAATATTAGACAGATGAATGAGACAGAAAATTAACAACGATATCCAGGATTTGAACTCAGATCCGGAACAAGTAAACTTAATTAACATTTATAGAACTCTCCACTTTAAATACACAAAATATACACTCTTATCAGTACCACATCACATCTATTTACAGGTTTAAATGAAATATCGGTTGGCTGCTTGTTTTTTTCTTCCCTCATTTTTTTTCATGTCTCTATTATTAAGCACAATTATAGGCATACCCATTTTTAGACTGCATTCTAGCCCGGGCATTAAAGCAACACCCCCATTCTCTCACCCTCTTCCTCTTTCTTCCTCTCCTTCATTCTTTTTTTTTTTTTCTTTCTTCTTTTTTTAGAGGAAAAAAAAAAACAAAAAAACAAAAAAAAAACAAGCCCTCCAGGTGATTAAAAAACAAAAAAAAAAAAAAAGAATGTGACTTTATTTGGAATTGGAAATAGGTTCTATGCAGATTTACTAAATTAAGATGAAGTCATTGTGGGGGGGTACTAATTTTTATAAGGACTTGTGTCCTTATAAAAACTGAAAACTTGGAGCTGGGCATGATGGCAGACACCTGTAATCCCAGCACTTTGGGAGGCCCAGGTGGGCGAATCATGAGGTCAGGAGTTTGAGACCAGCCTGGACAACATGGTAAAACCTCATCTCTACTAAAAATAAAAATATGTTTACAGGTGTGGTGCTGCACACCTGTAATCCCAGCTACTTTGGAGGCTAAGGCAGGAGAATTGCTTGAACCCAGCAGGCAGAGGTTGTAGTGAGCCAAGATCAGGCCACTGCACTCCAGCCTGGGTGACAGAGCAAGACTTCATCTCGAAAAACAAAAAACAAAACAAAAACAGAAAATTTGGGCCAGGTGCAGTAACTCATGCCTGTAATCCCAGCACTTTGGGAGGTCAAGGCACGTGGATCACTTGAGCCCAGGAGTTCAAGATCAGCCTGGGCAGCATAGCAAGACCCCCTCTCTATTTGGAAAAAAAAAAAGAAAAGAAAAGTAAAACTGGAAATATGGAGACATACAGGAGAAAAACGATCTGAAGATAGCCATGTTATGATGGAATCAGAGACTGGAGTGATGTGTCTACAAGCCAAGGAACTCCCAGGACTGCTGAGAATGGCCAGAAGCCCAGAGAGGCAGGAAAGGGCTCTCCCCTACAGCCATCAGAGATAGTGCGGCTCTTCCAACACCCTGACTTCAGACTTCCAGCCTCTAGAACCGAGAGACAATAACTTTCTGTTGTTCAAGATCCTCAGTTTGTGGTACTTTATGGCAGCCCTAGGAAACTAATGTAAGCATTACCTAACATACTTATCTCACCGGATCTCTCCACTAGACTATAAGCTCCGTGGGGACAGAGATCTCTGTCCCTTTTGTTCTCTGCTGTATCCCCAGTGCCTAAATACAGGTGTGGCACAGAATGGACTATGACTGTCAGCAGCTGTCCAGAGCAGACCTGTACATGTCAGAAAACTCACCACAAGGAGGGGACAGAGGAAGGAAGGGCTGCTTTTAGCTACAAAAGAACAGAAAATGTGACTTACAGTAGTTTGAACAATAAGAATTATTTTTTTTTTTTTAGCGGCCGGCAGTCTGGGCTGGGCAGCACCTCAGTCACACCAAGGACTGACTCTCACTTGACCAGGTTCTGGGTGCTCCGCTCAGCCCTCATGGTCACAGGGGGGTGGGGTGGGTTCTGCACACCAGGGTCCCTTCCACATTCCAGACAGGAAAATGGGGGCAGGCCTGGCCACACCAGCTGCTGTTTGATGTCCTCACGTGGGGAAACCCTGAGCAACCTGAGGCTTTCGTTAGCAGGCTTAGGCACCTGACCAGCCGCAGCAGGCACACAGCCACCGGAAAGAGCCGGCAGCTCAGCCAAGTATTCAGTCTTCCAGCCCCAGAGGGGAGGAAGCTGAGGGGCAGGGTTAGGAGTGAATGCAGTCTTGCCGCCTCAGTGTGGGCCTCAGAGGGAGCGGAAGGACCAAGGAGTCGGTAAATGGTGTTGAGACTTGCTGGAGACACTGGGGAAAATGGATTCCCTACAACACACCTTCCACAAACTTAACTCCACTTTGATTAAATGCCAAATTTGAAAAGCAAACTTTTAAAGCTTTTAGGCAAAAAAAAAAAATCCTTGGAATATATTATGAAATGACGCTAAATTGTAGCCTGTATATCAAACAATATCATTAAAAAGCAAAAGCCCCCAGGCACACTGGAAGGTACATGCAAGGTATATCACCAGAGGAGCCCTACACAAGAACTCCTACACATCCGTAAGAAAGGGCATGGACTAAACCACCACACAGAAACACAGATGCCAATAAACACACACAGATCCCAACATGGCTAGTGGAGAAACAAACAAAAGCTTTCACATCCATCTGTCAAAAATGGAAAGCTCAGGCCGGGCGCAGTGGCTCATGCCTGTAATCCCAGCACTTTGGGAGGCTGAGGCCGGTGGATCACCTGAGGTCAGGAGTTCGAGACCAGCCTGCCAACATGGTGAAATCCCATCTCTACTAAAGGTACAAAAAATTAGCCGGGTGTGGTGGAGGGCACCTGTAATCCCAGCTATTTGGGACGCTGAGGCAGGAGACTCGCTTGAACCCAGGAAGTGAATGTTGCAGTGAGCCAAGATCACGCCATTGCACTCTAGCCTGGGCGACAGGGTGAGACTCCCATCTCAAAAAAAAAAAAAAAAAGCACCGACTACCTCAGCTGCTGAGGGGCAGAGGGGATCTCTGCAGGTGCCACCCCACTGTGGTCATGGCCCGATTTGGAGAGCAGTGAGGCACCCTCTAGTAAAACTTTCTGAAAATGGGTCAGGAGTGGTGGCTCATGCTTGTAATCCCAGCACTTTGGAAGGCTGAGGTGGGTGGATAACAAGGTCAAGAGATCAAGGCCATCCTGGCCAAAATGGTGAAACCCCATCTCCAAAAATATAAAAATTAGTTGAGTGTGGTGGCACATGCCTGTAATCCCAGCTACTCAGGAGGTTGAGGCAGGAGAATCGCTTCAACCTGAGAGGCAGAGGTTGCAGTGAGCCAAGGTTGCACCACTACACTCCAGCCTGGCGTTGGAGTGAGACTCCGTATCAAAAAAAAAAAAAGACACATCCAGGAGTGCTTAGAGCAGCATCATGACTCAAAGCAAAAGCCCCAAACCACCTCCACCCAGTAGCAGAATGGAGAAACTGGAGTCTGTTCATACCTCACAGCCAGCAAGAAACACCCATCGTGAACCACATGTAATCCAAAGACTCACCAACAATGTTGAATTGCAAAAGTTGAAGAATTGCAAAAGTTGAGGAATACGTCCATATACCACTTAGTCTTCAGAAATGCAAAACAATACAATGTATTTAGAGATACATATCCCTGTAGTAAAAAGTTTAAGAAACACACAAAAAGTCCGATTCTGCAGCAATCACCTTTGGTGGGAGGAGACAGAAGGATCTGAGTGTGTCAGTGAACATATCTACCGTCACACAGCAGGTCCATAGCCACACATTCACGTTTAACTTTTGTATGATAAAATACCTCAAATTTTTAAACACATATGGCGAAAACATAGATTATGGCATCACGGTCCTGTGTGGGTGAAATGTGGATGTAAGAACACACACTGATCATTCTAGGGAAGCACATCTAGGTGTGAATTTTCCAACAATTGGCTTTTCTTGAGTGCAACAAGGCTATGTTTCCAACGGAAAGGGGCGCCCACCATGACAGCCAAGTAGAGACCGGCATGATCACTTTAACGCCTGCTGTCACAGCAGGAGGTCTAATCCATCTTGTGCTCAAGACTGGGTGCTTGTTAAAACCACTGGAGGGGCTTTTCAAACCGCCCTTGCCATGGCTCTACCTGACTTACTAAGCCAGAACTGGAGAACAAGGCAGGCTCTTTTCAGTTCTCCAGAGAACTCCATATGTAGCCAAGGTTGAGAACCATCTAGTACGGGACATCGATTTGCCTAATAATTCAGGAATTCGGGGAAGGCCAAGTTAGAGCCAAAAATTAAAGGTCAAGTTTGGTGAGTGTGGTGCCAATGATGTGGTTGTAGCTGCCATGGAGAGCTCCAGGCTCCAGGCCTCAGCCCTACACACCTGGCCTAGAAGCCGTCCAGCATCCAATGGGTGAGCGTTGTGGTTGAAACGAGTTACTGCGTCTCAATTGTTCCAAAGCAGGGCCTATCATGTATACAGAATCTACTACCTTTTCAAGTAAAGCAACTGTTTTGGGGAAAATGTCAATAAAATATTTCAGTAAGGAGGATCACGATTACTCTTAAGGTTTCATGAACAGGCCCCCAAACCTGTGAAGGAAGCATGAACTGGAACCCTGCAGTCACTCTGCAGAATCTCTCCACATCTAACCTACTGAAGAAAGAAACACAGAGGACACGAGAGGCGGGTGACAGTGGACCAGTGAAGAGCTCTGGGGAATGACAGACTGAGGATAAAACCCTTACTTTCACTTCATGTCCCTCTGTATTTTTTGCAATGAGAATCTATTTGAGGCTGGGTGTGGTGGCTCACGCCTGTAATCCCAGCACTTGGAAGACTGAGTCAGGCAGATCACGAGGTCAGAAGATTGAGACCATCCTGGCTAACACGGTGAAACCCTGTCTCTACTAAAATTGCAAGAACAGCCAGGTGTGGTGGCAGGTGCCTGTAGTCCCAGCTACTCAGGAGGCTGAGGCAGGAGAATCGCTTAAACCTGGGAGGCAGAGGTTGCAGTGAGCTGAGATCATGCCACTTCACACCAGCCTGGGCAACAGGGCGAGACTCTTTCTCAAAAAAAAAGAGAATCTATTTGATAGTGTTAATTACCAAAAACCTGGCTGCTGCAGGGACGCAGGGTTTGCTTTTGCTTTTCAGGTGGGAGATTCAAATGCAACTGAACTGTGAGTGGGAAGGGGATGAGGAAGATGAGATCATGAGTTCAGCAGGGTCTCCTAGGAGGGACAGAGTTGGGATCAGAGCCAGAGGGGTGGCTCTGGACAGGACAGGACACGCTGCTCTACAGTACGAAGGCTGGACAGCAGCAGCAGGTCACAGCTGGGGGAGAGGACTATGAAAGCTGCCAGGGGCAGTGCCCTGCCTTCAGCTGCTGCCTTTCCTCCACACTCCCCATTACCATCTTTGTCCCCAAGGTGCCCCAAAGGGCCCGCCACAGCCACCCCCACCGTCCTCCTGCCCACCAGTCCCTTGCACATCATCCCAGAGCTCCAAGGAGTTCCCTGCCAATGTACCCACCTGCCCAGCCAAGCCTCTGCGTGGTGCCCCTTGCCACCCATCCTTTTACTCAGAGGCCCAGAGTATGTGGGATCCCATCCTCCCAGGACTCTGCAGGCCAGAGTGAACGAACTGAAAGCTCTAAAGCACTGGCCGGCTGGAAGTCAGTGGAAAAAAAGGAAAACCCTCAGGACAGTCACACAACTGGGGTTGGGTATTTCACTTTAGTTAGGAAACGGTCACGCTCGGCCCCACTACACCACCCCTGCAGCCTCGCTTGAGCATCTGCCTCAGGAAGCAGCTTGAGGTGAACAGGAAGGCCTGGGTTTCCCAGCCTGGGCCTCGTCCGCCACCACACGTGCCACACACCACAAAACAAAATCACTTCCCCATGTCCTCAGGGGCCCACCCCAGTGTGGTCCAGGGGACCCTCCAGTGTTCAACAGCTGCCTGCAGGGGCTGCAGCCCAGCTTTAGGCACAGACCCCCTGCTCCTGAGACGCCAGCCCCAGGAAAGCCTCCATCTCCAGCTGTGGGGGTGCCAGACCCTGGGCCCTGGCCCTGCCTCCTGTCCCTGCTGCGCAAGAAGCAAAATGTATGAAAATACTTTAATCATTTATTTGAAAGAGTTAAGAAATAAGGTCATCTTGTTGTTCTTTTATAATCCCAGTAAAAAAAAAGTTCACATTGGTTCCTGGGCCTACGTGTAGGCCCCACTGGTGGTGCCACTCAGTAGAAGCGCTTGTTCCGCTCCTGCCGCTTCTGGAACACCACGGCCCCCACCACGGCACAGACGACGATGCCCAGGAGTGCGCACAGCAGCAGCAGGAACACCCGCCACCCCGTGAGGGGCCCGCTGCGGAAGTTCCCCGTGGGATCATCCACGTTGTCTGGGGAAGAAGAAACGGGGGAGCTGAAATGGTAGCACAGGCTGCCGCAGAACAGGGGCTGCAGGACAGCAGCAAGGATGGGACAGGGACAGGACAGCCAGCCAGGGCACGCAGGCTGGTCAAACTCACCCCCTCAGTGGGGAGGGGCAGAGGTCAGGTGAAGCCCATCCCAGCCAGCTCTGCAGTCCCCATGGCAGGGCGAGGCAGAGAGAGGACCAAGCCCACTGGGACCCAGGACCCCGGGGACTCAGGTCTGGGCTACCTTCTGCTGCAGGAAACTGGTTAAAACCAGACTCCTGGACTCCCCTGAGTCCGACTGTGGACATGGGGAGGCCCAGGAGGCTGTGTATCCAAGCCCCACTGCCACGCTGAGGTCTGAGGACCCTATCTGGAGCAACGTGGCCCTAGCCACAGGCTCTCCCAGCCCACAGCTGGATGCTCTTGGCAGCCCCCCAGGGGTCTCCCAGGACCTGAGTCCTGCACTCCACCCCAGCCCACAGCCTGTCTCCTCTACACAGGGTGTCTCACAGGTCCTGCCCATCCTGGGATGGGGCCCTCTGGTGCTCTCCCTTGTACAGGCTAAGAGAAGGTACTGACTCTCCCAAGCTCTCCAGGCTATGTGTGGAGGAGCTGGGGTCTGGCCGGGCCCTGTTTCTGCCACTCTGCCTCCCTCCCTGACTGTGGCCCCCCGACTCCACACTGTGCAGTCTCCTCAGGTCTCCCTGCACCCAGGCCCTGCCTCTCGGCAGCACGCATGGCACCCTCTTGCCAGCCACAAGCCTACCTCCATCCTCCCTTCCTGCACATGCTGCCAATGGCAGGCCTGCTGACCACTCTTGCACCAGCCTCTACTCTGCACAGCGACAGCAGCAGCCGCCACTGACTGAACTGGGAGGTCCCTAGGGATGGTGCTTCCCCGGAAAGCCACTCAGCCTTGGGGCTCCCACGGCTCCCTCTGTCTCCCTCAGCCACTAGAATAAGCCCCAGGGGCAGGCCCTGCCTGATCCCTGTGTCTCTATCACCCAGCCCGTGGCTAGGCACAGAGGGAAGCTTTGGGCACATCTGAAGAAACAAATGGACTGAATCTAAAAATGAGTTCGTCCTGCCTTGCCAGCTGCACAGGATGCTAGGTGGGCAAGGCAGGTGCCACCTCTGAAAGCACCCAGCGGCTGGCAGCTCTTTGACCAAAGGTTGCAGGGTTTGTGTGGCCCCCAAAACATTTCAAAATAATCTGAATCTTTAACAAGTGAATTGTCATACAAAACACTGGATCCTGGCTTCTCTTGAGAAGCAGAAAGACGCAGCCAAAATGGCCCATGTGGCATGGGGACCCAGGGCTGGGCTAGGACAGAGCCTGTGCTGCACACTCTGTCACTGGCTAGACCCCCAGGCATGCGTCTGTGGTACTCAGGGTGGACTTCTCCACACATAGGTGCCTCATTCCTCCAACCACAACGCTCACTCTGTGAGGAGAGGGGTAGCTAATTAGTACCATGGGAAGAATCCAGGCTTCGGGTTCTGAAGAAACCCAATTTCCAATCCTGTGTCTCCCTCCTTCTAGCTAAGGAAACCTGGGGAATCCATCTCCTCGGCCAGCAGCACAACCTCCTTCCAGGTAGCTCATAGAAGGGACATGTGGGACAGCGTACCCAGCCCCCTGCTCTGATGGCCACTGCCCCAGTGCCTAGTGAGGGAGGATGCTGGCTCAGCACTCACACATTTGCTGATCAGCCTCAAGGGACTGACTCTCTGAAAACTTCTCGTCTGCCTCATTCATTTACTCAAAAACTTGCCAGAACTGACGTGACCCAAACCCAACCCTCTAGGAGCCTGGTCAGGCAGGGCCAGCCAGTGTCACCTGCCAGGGCAGAGCTGATCCAAGAGCCCAGACCACAACCACAACTGGACCACAAGACTCACTTGGCCGGCCTCAACCCATTCTGGGTCAGGCCCAGGCAGGGTGGGGCTGTGGACACGCACCTTTGGGTGACTTCAGGAAATTGACGCTGGGCTCAATCTTGGTCCAGTCGATGTTTTCCTCATCAGGCGTGTGCTCCACCATCAGCTGGAACAGCTTCATGGAGATGATGTCATGATTGTCTGGAGGCCCAAGAGGAAAGCTATGATAGCCTAAAGCCAGACTCAGGGCATGTGGCCTAAGCCCTTCCCCCAAGGGAAGCTGCTGCCCAGGCCAGTAAACCGGCCAGGCCCCCAGGGACAGCGCTGCTCTGCTCCTCTAGGGCCTGTTTTCTTCCCAGTTCTCTCCAGCCCCCAGCAATAAAAACCTGGGAGGAGGCAGAGTGGAGAGAAAACAGCAAAGGCTTTACAAGCAGAATCACCTGGGTCTAAATCCTGGGGTCTGCTGCCCTCTTTGAGGTTCAGTTTCCTCACGTGTAGAGAAGGAGTGATGATCTCCATCTGTGTGGTTACCATGAGAACGTCTATACCACACAGAAGAAGGCATGCCTGCAGAGCACATGCTCAAAAAATGACCCGGTACGAACCAGCAGTCACTCTGTGACTGGTTGAGAAGCCTAAGTTTCCCAAGGACAGGAGCCACCATGCATTCTTGTCACAGAGCCCCACATATAGGCTGCAGGGGCTCTGTGACAACTCAGCAACCAGCTAAGGGCCTGAGCTTAATGCAGGTCAGTGGCTGTGCCTGAGGAGACTGGGGAAAGGCTCTGTCCAACAGCATGGGCAGGAAAGAGCCCCAGCTTGTCAGTGATGGATCACCCCGCTGTAGAGATAAGGAGGTTAAGGCTCAAAGCCAATACATGGGTCCTGGTTAGCCTAGGACTGGAATCAGAGGAAAGGCTGTGTTTAAGGAACAGGAATCTCTGGAGCCAAGAAGAGGAAGGACCTACTGAGCAAGAGCTCAGCCAGGCATGCAGTGTGACAGCTGAGCGTGCACAGCCTCTGAAGACAGCAAGCAGCCCTGCGGGACACGGATCAGCCTGGGGGTCAGGTTCCAGCCACCAGGGCTCTGCTGCTTCCTGCTCGTATCTTAGAAAAATCCCTCCAGTTCTCAAACTCCCAATGGTTGAGTAAAAAGGGAATGAGACTGCTAACTGCCTAAAAATACATCAGATGACGTCACCCATAAGGTGCCTGGCACTGATGACCCCTGACCAGCAGTCAGACATGGCTCCCCTCATGGCACCTCCACCACTCTGTGCTGGGCTCTCCCAACAGCTGTGAGAGCAGCCACCAGTCACAGCTCTGCTCCTATCAAGAACCCTCTGGAGAATGTGCCAAAACAGTCTGATGAAGTTCCAGGTGACTTGGGGGCAGAAGGGGAACCGGCCAGGCACAGCTGGAAATTATGAAAGCTGTTTGACAGCTTCCTAGACCATTCTCTCTTCTGCTGGGTACATGACTGAAAAACCCCCCAAACAATGGAGGTTCTGGGGTCTGAGTGGACCCAAGCACTTCCATGGTGAAAGGGGAGGCTCCTGGGCAGTGGGCAGACTACAGGCCCTGGAATGGGTCATCCTTAGGATAAACCACCCATGTCAGGTCCCCCATGTCATGTGCCAGTTCTGATCAGGAGCTGGCCCTGGGCCTGGTACTTGCCCAGGGACCCAAAGAGAGACCAAGAACCACAGCCAAGGGCCACCACTGCTTGGTGACCAGCAAGGCCTGAGCAGGCTAGAGGCACCCCAGTGCTCACTAAGCACCCACCCTGGGCCAAACAAGAGCCATGGGCAGGAGGGCCAGAGACAATAAAATCCATTACTCAGGATTCAAAGATGGTAAATGTTAAGAGGAGAAATTGCCAAGATTGCACCACTGCACCGGCAACAGAGTGAGACTCCGTCTTGAAAAAAAGAAAAGGAAAAGAAGGCGGCCAAGGTGATGGGGAGTGGCTAGGGACTACAGCTGAGGGCTCAACGTTCCATGAGGGAATCAGGGATGGCCGCACTGAGGAGGTGACATCTGAGCAAGGCCCTAGGAGACAAGGGTGAAACAGCCGGGGCAGGAGGGCACGTGTGCATCCAGGGAGCAGCTGGAAGCCACAGTAGGCAGGGGGAGCAGTGAGTGAGGAGTCAGAGGTGGCAGGCCTGGCACAGAGGCCCTTGTGGTCCCTGCAGAGGTCTAAGCAGAGCAGCGGGAAGCCTCATATGAGCTTAATGCGATCACTTGGCTGCTGTGCTCAGGGGAGACTGTTGGGGGCTGGTGAAGGAGGTGACCACTTGGGAGGCTCCTGTGAGAGACACTGGTAGCCTGAAGCCGCCAGGTAGTCAGGGAGGGATGGGGAGTGGTGGGACGTGCTGTGAAAATAAAGCCACAGGGACTGTCGATGGACTGGAGGTGGCATGTGAGGGAAAGAAGAGTCTGGAAAGACACCAAGCAAATAGAAGGACAAAGGTGCCACTGACATCCTGATGGGCAAGATGTGGCCTCAACTATGGGCACAAGGGCTGAGGCGGAGTGCAGGTCTGGAGCAGTCTGAGCTGGAGATAAATCTGGGAATCTGTATCACTCGAATCTAACTGATCTGCTGCCTCCTGTGGATGGGGAAGGTCACTAAGGAACTGTTCAAGGACTGAGGCCTGGACAGGCCAATATTTACAGACAAAGGGAAGAGGAGGAACACAATGAGGCCAGAAACTAAATGAAGGAAGGCAAGCAACTGCACTGAAAGCTCTCAGTCCCTCAGGGTGAGTCAGGCTGGGAACCAACGCCTGGCCCGGCTACTCACCAGACAGGTCGCCGGTGCCGGCAGAGGCCCCGAAGTAGTAACCGGTGGGCAGGCGCACTCCTGTGATATCAATGCAGTTCTTCCACTCATTCTTGTCCTCCAGGTCGGTCATCACCTGCAGGGTCCAGCACGCTAAGCACCCTGCAGGACAGCAGCCTGCCCTTCTGAGCCTCTGGGGCACTGGCACAGGCCCACCAGCTGCTGCTCCCACCACCCAGGCACTGGCACAGGCCCACCAGCTGCTGCTCACCGTCAGACGGCCCCGGGAGTAGCGCACAGCCAGGAAGGTGTCGTGATCGCGGTTGCGGAAGTCAGCCGTGCAGCCCGCAAGCTCAGTCCAGCGCCCATCCTTGCTGTGGTCGTAGGACAGGGAGCCATTGTTCACCATCACCGAGATGTACGGGAACACGCGCTGAGACCAAGACACCGGTTACTCCACGACCAGCCTGGCCTGTGGAGCAAGCGGGGGCACCCACCACCCCAACCCCTGGAGGCTCCTCTTATGCCAGGACCACAGAAGTCCCAGGGCCCCTTCCTCTAGACAACTGTCCAGTCCTTCCTTTCCCACTCAGCAGGAGAGAGCAGGGGCCTACCTCAGTGGTCTCATCATTAGGGTAGGTGTCCAGGAAGATGGCTAAGCCATGGAAGTTATCTTTGCTTCCAAACACAGGCCCTAGAAGTACAAAGAGATGCTCTCACAATGGGAGAAATGAGAGCTGTCCCATGGATACCTAAAGGGCAAGCAATGCCAACATAGGTGGAGGCATGAGAGCCCAACCCATTAGCCATTCACCCAGAGAGAAGAGACCACGAAAGGAGAAAGCTGAGGCGGAAGTGGGGGTCAAGTGCATGACACAGAGGACTCAAGTTTGATGGCTGAACTGTGGGGGTACTGAGGCAGGTGTCAAGGGGTTACCCGGCCTACAAAAAACGGTGAGCTAGGAGAGACCCCTACCCAAGAGGCTCTATACCAGGGGCAGCAAACATTCTGTGAAGGGCCACCGAGGAAACAACTCAGGGTCTGTGGGCCACATGCAGTTGCAGCTGCATGGTCTTCGTGTTTTGGCTTTTTACAACAACCATTTAAAATGATAAAACCAGGCCAACAAGGGTGTAGGGCTGAGCCACAGGACCCAGCTGTTTCTCTCCCCTCAGCGGCCATCCTTCCAGAGCCAGGCTCCTTTCGGAGGCGCAGGGCTTTATCCACAGGAACAGCAGTTTCCTAACAGAATAATGTGGATTGGAGACGCTGGGCCCCACAAGCCACAGGGACCCCCACCCCACCGCCCTGGGGGGCCAGCAGCCATGCCCCTACCCACCCCCTGCCTGGGTCCCAGCTGAGCGAGTGCTGGCCCACCTGGCACGAGGCGGTCCCGGGTGTACCACAAGGCAATGCCGTCTCCATGGAGATTCTTCTTCCCTGTGCCGTGGACCTTGAAGTGCACGTGCATCTCCCAGTCCTTGAGGAAGCAAGGCTAGAGAGAGAGCAGAAAGGGCCGCTCAGAGCTCCCAGGGGCCTTTCAGCAAGCTGGAGGCAACCCCAGCACGGCCCCTGCTCCACAGACCTCTCTTCCCTCCCCAGCTAAGACTGGGCACTCCTTGGCACAGGACCACAAGTGCCACTGACCACAGACCCCTAAATGTTCTCAGCGTGAAGGGAAGAGATTGCTGGGCCCCAGGTGACGTGGGGGAGGCCACAGTGTCCCAAGGCTGCCTGAGGCCCAGACCCCGCCCTGCAGGTCCCAGGCTGCTCCTGAGCAGGTGGCTGCCACACTGTTCACCCTAATTACCAGTCAAACCTGTCAGCCATTTCCTTTTTATCCCCGATGCTCTTGCCCTGGAACCTTGTGCAAAGGTTACTACTCCTATTTGAGCAACAAAGGTTACAGAAAAAAAAAAAAAAATTCAGAGGTATAACAACTTGTCCACAGCAGCTCAACTGCCTGGATTCACGCCTGGGACTTTCTGACTCGGAGAGCTCTGCTCTGGCTTCGGTATTTCCCAAAAGCCTGCAGGCCTTTCACATAAATTGTACCAGCCCCTTTCTAGTCACCCACATCCACTGCCTATCCTGCTAGCCAACCTTCCCAAGTGAGGAAAATCAGGCCGGGTCAGTGCTGCTGGGCCTCAAGCCCAGGTCTGGCTGGTTCTAAAACCCAGCCCTTCACCGGTTCACCTCCCAAGCCTGGCCTAAGTGTGGTACCAGCACTGGGGATGAGAGCTGGTCAGGGTCATGCTCTGGGGCTCAGAGGCACCACCAGGTGAACTGGGGCAGGGATGGGCATTGCTTACAGCAAGGGAGAAAGCCTGGCCTTACCCACCAGGAAGTCACTTGTGAAAACTAAGGTGTCAACACACATGGTGACAAGAATCTACTTTAGGGAAGTTTGCAGATGGGTATGCAAGCAAGTGATTAAACAAAGACCCATCAGAAACGCAAATGCAAACAAGATGTTTGTCAGACTGGCAACTGTTAAAAAGACCATTAACATCCAACACAGATGAGGATGAAGAGAAATGAACACAGAAGTAAAGGAACATGAACCAGTATTAATGATGGATAATTCTGGGAGGGTAACTATGGTGACTGTTTACCATGTTTGAATAACATATAATAAACATATGACTTCTGTGATCACAAAAAACTCAAATAAAAAACAAAAAACAGTATATCCCAATGTGAGCAATCTGGTTGACATATTCACTGATGCCCCATACTCACTGGTCCCACTCTGGGCACCAGGAACCCAGATAACAAAACCTAGGCTGAGTCCCTGAGAGCCCAGAGCTAACAAGGACCTAGAGGACATCCTGCAAGTAGTGGAACATCACAGAGTCTTCCCAGGTCTTGACAGTTCATAGGTTTCAGAACATTTGCAGATTCTATAGGAAGCAACTGAGAAGTGATGAGAATTAGCTTCCAAGGACAGAGGGAAAAGGAGTCTAAGTCCAAGACCTGCTGAGGGCAATGGAAGACCTTGCTCTGGGTTGGGTTTGCATGAAAACTGCAACCCAAGAGTAACAGTAACTAGAGGCTGGGCGCGGTACCTCTCACCTGTAATTCCAGAATTTTAGGAGGCTGAGGCGGGCAGATCACCTGAGGTTGGGAGTTCCAGACCAGCTGACCAACATGGAGAAACCCTGTCTCTACTAAAAACACAAAATTAGCCAGGCGTGGTCTGGTGCATGCCTGTAATTCCAGCTACTAGGGAGACTGAAGCAGGAGAATCACTTGAACACGGGAGGCAGAGGTTGTGGTGAGCCAAGATCACACCATTGCACTTCAGCCTGGGCAACAAGAGCAAAACTCCATCTCCAAAAAAAAGTAACTAGAAAGACACTCCCAGGCACCCAGGGACAGTGGCGCAGCTCTGGGTCCTCTCAATCTCTGGAATCAGACTAAGGTGACTCACTCAGGGCACAAATTTTTCTACAAACAATTGTGCAAATGCAGTATCTGGCACACAATCATAACTAGGAACACAAAGACAAAATATGAAGACATAAGGAAACAGAAAAAGAAAAGAAGAAAAAAACAAAAAAGAAAACAGACCAACAAGAACCTTGGATATTATACTTTCAAATACCTAGATATATTCAAGAAGATAAAAGGTTGTTAATTTTGGCAGATAACTGAAAATTTTTTAAAAATTGCACTGAAAATATTCCAGACTAAAAAATATAACTAAAATGAACAGCATAATGGATAGGTTTAACAACAGATTAAAAACAGCTGAAGAGAAAATTAGTGAACTCAAGAGTCTCATAAAAACACCCACAATGAAGCAGGGAGAACAAAAGAATAGCAGATATAGAATTGTGGGTAAGAAAGAAGAAACAGTGAGAGAGGCTAAGACTCATATAATTGGGATTCCAGATTGAGATGTGAGAGAACAGGGCAAAGGAATATTTAAAGATGTCTAAGCACTTACTAAAACTGATTCAAAGACATGCTACAACTTTAAAACTCCTACAAACCAAAGCAGTTGACTAAAAAGAAAACCATACTTAGGCACAAAAAAAGAAGGGAGGGATAGAGAAAACAAAGAAAAACAGATAATTTTTTTAACATGAAAGTATTTTTTTTTTTTTTGAGACAGAGTCTCTCTCTGTCACCAGGCTGGAGTGCAGTGGCGCCATCTTGGCTCACTGCAACCTCCATCTCCTGGGTTCAAGCAGTTCTCCTGCCTCAGCCTCCGAGTAGCAGGGATTACAGCCTCCCAGCTAATTTTTGTATTTTTAGTAAAGACAGGGTTTCACAATATTGGCCAGGCTGGTCTTGAACTCCTGACCTTGTGATCTGCCCACCTTGGCCTCCCAAAGTGCTGGGATTACAGGCATGACCCACTGTGCCTGGCCAAAAGTATTTTTTTCTAATTTTTTTTCCTGGGTCACAGCTCCAGGCAATCCTGAGAATGTGCGCCACAAAAGTATTTTTTCTTTTCAACTTTTATTTTAGATACGGGGACTACATGTACAAGTTAGTTACAGGGGTATCTTGTACCCAGGCAGGGAGCATAGTACTCAATAGGTAGATTTTTTTTTGAAACAGTTTCACTTTTGTTGGCCAGGCTGGAGTGTAATGGCACGATCTCAGCTCACTGCAACCTCCAGCGTCTCGGTTCAAGCGATTCTCCTGCCTCAGGCTCCAGTAGCTGGGATTACAGGCATGCGCTGCCACGCCTTGCTATCGAATAGGTAGTTTTTTAACCCACATCCTCCCCCTTCTGGTTAGTCTGGAGTGTCTGTTGTTCCCCTGAAAAACAATCTTGGCCAGGTGCAGTGGGTCCCCAGCACTCTGGGAGGCCGCAGTGGGTGGATCACTTGAAGTTGAGACCAGCCTGGCCAACATGGTAAAACCCCATCTCTACCAAAAATACAACAATTAGCCAAGTGTGATGGTGTGTAGCTGTAATCCCAGCTAGGAGAAATGTCTGAATCTGCGGCGGGGGCGGGGGGGGAGCGGGGGCCGGACGCTGCTGTGAGCCAAGATTGCACCACTGCACTCCAGCATGGGTGACAGAGTAAGACTCTGTCTCAAACAAACAAACAAACAAAAAACCCAGATAATCTTAAAAGAAAAGCAACCAGACTTACTACTACACAATAATAGTGGGAGACTTTAACACCCCATTGTCAATATTAGATCAACCAGACAGAAAATTAACAAGGATATCCAGGACTTGAACTCAGACCTGGAACAAGCAAACCTAATAGACATTTACAGAACTCTCCACCCCAAATCCACAGAATATACATTCTTCTCAGCACCACATCACATCTACTCTAAAACTGACAACATAATTGGAAATAAATCATTCCTCAGCAAATGCAAAAGAATGGAAATCATAACAAACAGTCTCTCAGATCACAGTGCAATCAAATTAGAACTCAGAATTCAAAAACTAACTCAGAACCGCACAGCTTCATGGCAACTGAACAACTTGCTCTTGAATATTGACTGGATAAACAATGAAATGAAGGCAGAAATAAAGATGTTCTTCGAAACCAACGAGAATGAAGACACAACATACCACAATCTCTGGGACACATTTAAAGCAGTCTCTAGAGGAAAATATATAGCAATAAGTGCCCACACGAGGAGCAAGGAGAGAACTAAAATTGACACCCTATCATCAAAATTGAAAGAGCCAGAGGAGCAAGATCAAAAAAACCTCAAAAACTCGCAGAAGACAAGAAATAGCTAAGATCAGAGCAGAACTGAAGGAGATAGAGACACAAAAAACCCTTCAAAAAAATCAATAAATCCAGAAGCTGCTTTTTTGAAAAGATCAACAAAATAGACAGACCATTAGCCAGATTATTAAAAAAGAAAAGAGAGATAATCAAATAGATGCAATAAAAAACGATAAAGGGGATATAACCACAGATTCCACAGAAATTCACATCATCATCAGAGATTATTACAAACAACTCTATGCACATAAACTAGTAAACCTGGAAGAAATGGATAAATTCCTGGACACTTGCCTCCTCCCAAGCCTAAACCAGGAAGAAGTTGAAACCCTGAATAGACCAATAACAAGGGCTGAAGTTGAGGCAGCAATTAAGAGCCTACCACCCCAAAAAAGCCCAGGTCCAGACGGGTTCACAGCTGAATTCTTCCAGACATACAAAGAGGAGCTGGTACCATTCCTTCTGAAACTATTCCAAATAATCCAAAAAGAGGGAATCCTTCCCAAATCATTTTATGAGACCAACATCATCCCAACACCAAAACCCGGCAGGGACTCAACAAGAAAAGAAAACTTCAGGCCAACATCCATGGTGAACATAGATGCAAAAATCTTCAATAAAATACTGGCAAGCCGATTGCAAAACCACATCAAAAAGCTTATCCACTACGATCAAGTAGGATTCATCCCGGGGATGCAAGGCTGGTTCAACATACGCAAGTCTATAAACGTAATTCACCACATAAACAGAACCAAAGACAAAAACCACATGATTATCTCAATTAATGCAGAGAAGGCCTTTGATAAAATTCAACAGCCCTTTATGCTAAAAACTCTCAATGAACTAGGTATTGATGGAACGTATCTCAAAATAATAAAAGCTATTTAAGACAAATCAACAGCCAACATCATACTGAATGGGCAAAAACTGGAAGCATTACCTTTGAAATCTGGCACCAGACAAGGATGTCCCCTCTCACCACTCCTATTCAATATAGTACTGGAAATTCTAGCTAGAGCAATCAGGCAAGAAAAAGAAATAAAGGGTATTCAAATAGGAAAGGAGGAAGTCAAATTGTCTCTATTTGCAGACATGATTGTATATCTAGAAGACCCCATCGTCTCAGCCCAAAATCTCCTGAAACTGATAAGCAACTTCAGCAAAGTCTCAGGATACAAAATCAATGTGCAAAAATCACATGCATTCCTATACACCAATAACAGACTTAAAGAGAGCCAAATCAAGAACGAACTGCCATTCACAATTGCTACAAAGAGAATAAAATACCTAGGAATACAACTAACAAGGAACGTAAAGGACCTCTTCAAGGAGAACTACAAACCACTGCTCAAGGAAATAAGAGAAGACACAAACAGAAACATTCCATGTTCACGGTTAGGAAGAAGCAATATCATGAAAATGGTCATACCGTCCAAGGTAATTTACAGATTTAACGCTATCCCCATCAAGCTACCAATGACCTTCTTCACAGAACTGGAAAAAAACACCTTAAACTTCATATGGAACCAAAAGAGAGCCCACATAGTCAAGTCAATTCTAAGCAAAAAGAACAAAGCGGGAGGCATCACACTACCGGACTTCAAACTATACTACAAGGCTACAATAATCAAAACAGCATGGTACTGGTACCAAAACAGAGATATAGACCAATGGAACAGAACAGAGTCCTCAGAGGCAACACAACATATCTACAACCATCTGATCTTTGACAAACCTGACAAAAACAAGCAATGGGGAAAGGATCCTCTGTTTAATAAATGGTGTTGGGAAAACTGGCTAGCCATGTGCAGAAAGCAGAAACTGGACCCCTTCCTGACACCTTACACTAAAATTAACTCCAGATGGATTAAGACTTAAACATAAGACCTAACACCATAAAAACCCTAGAAGAAAATCTAGGCAAAACCATTCAGGACATAGGTGTAGGCAAGGACTTCATGACCAAAACACCAAAAGCATTGGCAACAAAAGCCAAAATAGACAAATGGGACCTAATCAAACTCCACAGCTTCTGCACAGCAAAAGAAACAGTCATTAGAGTGAATTGGCACCCAACAAAATGGGAAAAAATTTTTGCAGTTTACCCATCTGATAAAGGGCTGATATCCAGGATTTACAAAGAGCTAAAACAGATTTACAAGAAAAAAACAAACAAGCCCATTCAAAAGTGGGCAAAGGATATGAACAGACACTTTACAAAAGAAGACATACATGAGGCCAATGAACATGAAAAAATGTTCGTTACCCCTGGTCATTAAAGAAATGCAAATCAAAACTACAATGAAATACCATCTCATGCCAGATAGAATGGCAATCATTAAAAAATCTGGAGACAACAAATGCTGGAGAGGATGTGGAGAAATAGGAACACTTTTACACTGTTGGTGGGAGTGTAAATTAGTTCAACCATTGTGGAAGACAGTGTGGCAATTCCTCAAGGACCTAGAAATAGAAATTCCATTTGACCCGGCAATCCCATTACTGGGCATATATCCAAAGGATTATAAATCGTTCTACTATAAGGACACATGCACACGAATGTTCATTG
This sequence comes from Sapajus apella, assembly GCF_009761245.1. Lineage (NCBI taxonomy): Eukaryota > Metazoa > Chordata > Mammalia > Primates > Cebidae > Sapajus > Sapajus apella. The sequence goes on from NW_022437140.1 coordinate 761,670, forward strand.
CAGCACAGTTTACAATAGCAAAGACTTGGAACCAACCCAAATGCCCATTGATGATAGGCTAGACAGGGAAAATGTGGCACATATATACCATGGAATATTATGCAGCCATCAAAAACAATGAGTTCGTGTCCTTTGTAGGGACACGGATGAACCTGGAAACCATCATTCTCAGCTAACTGACACAAGAGCAGAAAATCAAACACCGTATGTTCTCACTCATAGGCGGGTGTTGAACAATGAGAACACATGGACACAGGGAGGGGAGCACTACACACTGGGGTCTGTTGGGGGAAATAGGGGAGGGACAGCGAGGGGTGGGGAGTTGGGGAGAGAGAGCATGGGGTGAAATACCAGATATAGGTGATGGGGAGGAAGGCAGCAAATCACACTGCCACATGTGTACCCATGCAACAATCTTGCATGTTCTTCACATGTACCCCAAAACCTAAAATGCAATAAAAAAAAAAAGGCCACTCTAAAAAAAAAAAAAAAAAAAAAAAAAAAAAGAAAAGCAACCAGAGGGAAAAAAAAGATTACCCTCAAAGGAGGAATAATTAACCTGATACCTGACTTCCCAACAGAAACAGTGGGAGCAAGAAGACAGCTGACTGATATGTTTGGAGATAATGGAAGATAACAGCCAGTATGGGATCCTACATTCAGCAAATGTATCCTTCAAGAATGAAGGTAAAACTGAGATATTTTGAGACAAACAAGTAAACAAAAACCAAAAGAATTCATTAGCAGACTCACACTTTCATTCTTCACGGAGGAAAAAAAAAGATCCCCATCCGGATGTAAAGTCAGATTCCAGAAGAAATGAAGAACAACAAATACAGAGAATATAAGGGTGAAAATCTAAATATCTGACTGCATTAAACAATGGGTTGTATGAATTAAAACAGGATAATTAAAATAAATGACAATAATAAATGGAGTTAAAGTGTGCTAAGATCCTTGCACTGTCCAGGAAGAAGGTAAAGTGTACATTATCATTAGACTTTGGTAAACATGAATGCCTGCTTTAAACTCTACAGTGACCACTTAAAATTGAGAAAAGAGCATATAACTTTCAAGCTAGTAGAAGAGGAAAAACAGGATAATAAAAATTAACCTAAAAGAAGTCAAGACTAGAGAAAAAAACGAACAGAGAATAGGCAATTTGAATATAAGGAATAAGACAACAGATTAAACCCAATGTATCACTATTTCACTTGAATTCAGGAGATGGAAGTTGTGGTGAGCTGAGATTGCGCCACTGCACTCTACATTTCATTAAATGTAAATGGATTAAATGCTAAATAAAAAACAAAACCTAACTAGGATCTCGGTATTATTTCCTACAACTGCATGTGAATCTATAATTATGTCAAAATAAAAAGTTCAATTTGAAAAGTAAAGAGGCCAGGCGTGGTGGCTCACACCTGTAGTCCCAGCACTTTGGGAAGCCAACGTGCTTGAGCCTAGGAGTTCAAGACTAGCCTGGGCAACATAGCAAGACCCCATCTCTACAAAAATAGTAACAACAGTATATACAGGATCAGAGATCTAAAGAGCTAAAACCTGGCTGGTTGATCCACCTGCCTCAGCCTCCCAAAGTGCTGGGATTACTACAGGCACGAGCCGTCGCTCCTGGGCTATTATTGTTATTTTAATCTCTGTCACCCAAGTTGGACTGCAGTGGCACAATCTTGGCTCACTGCAACCTTCGCCTCCTGGGCTTAAGTGATTCTCCTGCCTCAGCCTCCCAAGTAGCTGGGATTATAGGCACACGCCACCATGCCTAATTTTTTGTATTTTAGTAGAGATGGAGTTTCACCATGTTGCCCAGGGTGGTTTCGAACTCCTGAGCTCAGGCAATCCACCCACCTCGGCCTCCCAAAGTGCTGGGATTACAGGCGTGAGCCATCACGTCCAGCCTGGAATGGCTATTATTTTAAAAATAAATAGCCAGGCATGGTGGCTCACGCCTGTAATCCCAGCACTTAAGGAGGCCGAGGTAGGCAGATCATGAGGTCAGGAGTTCGAGACAAGCCTGGCAAACACAGTGAAACCACGTCTCTACTACAAACACAAAAGTTAACTGGGCATGGTGGCATGTGGCTGTAATCCCAGCCACTTGGGAGGCTGAGGCAGGAGAATCATTTGAATCCCAGAGGCAGAAGTTATGGTGAGCTGAGATTGCGCCACTGCACTCTAGCCTGGGTGACAGAGCGAGACTCCCATCTCTAAATAAATAAATAAACAAACAAACAAAACAAACGTTGGCAAGGATGTGGAGAAATTGGAATCCTTGGGCATTGCTAATTGGAATGTAAAATGATGCAGTTGCTACAGAAAACAGTTCGGTAGGCCAGACGCAGTGGCTCATGCCTGTAATCCCAGCACTTTGGGAGGCCAGGCCAGGCGGAAACAAGGTCAAGAGATCGAGACCATCCTGGTCAACACGGTGAAACCCCATCTCTACTAAAAATACAAAAATTAGCTGGGTATGCTGGTGTGTACCCGTAATCCTAGCTACTCAGGAGCCTGAGGCAGGAGAATTGCTTGAACCCAGAAGGCGGAGGTTGCACTGAGCCAAGATCACGCCATTGCACTCCAGCCTGGAGACACAGCAAGCCTCTGTCTCAAAAAAGGAAGGGAAAGGGAAAGGGAAAATGAAAGGGAAAGGGAAAGGAAAGGAAACAGTTTGGTAGTCCTCAAAAAGTTAAAATTAGAATGACTGTATGATCCAGAGATTCTACTTCCTAGTTATACGCTGAAAGTAGGATTCAAAGAGATACTTGTATACCGATGTTCAGAGCAGCATTATTCAAAATGGCAAAAGATGGAAACAACCCAAGTGTCCATTATGAACAGATGCATAAATACACAGAATATGGTCTAGACATAACACACACACACACACACACACACACACACACACACACACACAAGAATATTACTCAATGACAAAATGGAATGCACTACTGATACATACTACAACATACTATAGTATGGAGGAAACTTGAAGATATGCTAAGTAAAATAAGTCAGACAAAGAGGACAAATATTGCATGCCTCCATTTATATGAGATGCCTGGAATAGTCAGATTTATAGAGATGAGATAGAATGGTGGTTGCCAGGGACTACAGGGATGGGAGTTATTGTTAAATGGGTAGAGAGTTTCAGTTGGGATGATGAAAGAGTTCTGGAAATGGATGGTGGTAACGGCTACACAGCAATATGAAGGCACTTAATGCCACTGACCTGTGCACTTAAAAATGGTTAAAATGGGCCAGGCGCAGTAGCTCATGCCTGTAATCCCAGCACTTTGGGAGGCCAAGGTGGAAGGACTGCTTGAGGCCAGGAGTTCGAGACCAGCCCGAGCGGCATAATGAGACCCCATCTCTACAAAAAATTTAAAAAAAAAATTAGCCAGGCACAGTATGTAGCACATGCCTGTAATCCCAGCTACTTAGGAGGCTGAAGCAGGAGGATCACTGGAGTCCACGAGTTTGAGGCTGCAATGAGCTAGGATTGTGGCACTGCCTGGGTAACAGAGCAAGACCCTGTCTTTAAAAAAAATTTTTTTTTTTTTTTTTTTTTTTTTTTTGAAAGGGGGTTTTGCTCTTGTTACCCAGGCTGGAGTGCAATGGCGCGATCTCGGCTCACCGCAACCTCCGCCTCCTGGGTTCAGGCAATTCTCCTGCCTCAGCCTCCTGAGTAGCTGGGATTACAGGCACACGCCACCATGCCCAGCTAATTTTTTGTAATTTTAGTAGAGACGGGGTTTCACCATGTTGACCAGGATGGTCTCGATCTCTTGACCTCGTGATCCACCCACCTCGGCCTCCCAAAGTGCTGGGATTACAGGCTTGAGCCACCGCGCCCGGCCTAAAAAAAATTTTTTTTAATTCAAAAACTGGTTAAGCCGGGCGTGGTGGCTCACGCCCGTAATCCAAACACTTTGGAGGCCAAGGCAGGCGGATCACCTGAGGTCGGGAGTTCAAGACCAGCCTGACCAACACGGTGAAACCCCATCTTAAAAAAAAAAAAAAAAAAAAAAAAAAAACCTGGTTAAAATGGTACACTTTGTTACATACATTTTACCACAATAGAAATATTTGAGAAATTTGGCCAGGTTCAGTGGCTCACACCTGTAATCCCAGCACTTTGGGAGGCCAAGGCAGGATGGATCATCTGAGGTCAAGAATTTGAGACCAGCCTGGCCAACATGGTGAAATCCTGTCTCTACTAAAAATACAAAATTAGCCACGCATGGTGACAGGTGCCTGCAGTACCAGCTACCAGGGAGGCTGACACAGGAGAATCACTTGAACCCGGGAGGTGGTTTCAGTGACCTGAGATAGCACCACTGCACTCCAGCTTGGGCAACAGAGTGAGACCCCGTCTCAAAAAAAAAAAAAAAGAAAAATATTTTGAGAAATTTAATTTTCTTGCATGTATAGATACATAAGTACAACAATCAAAACATTTTTTAGATAGTCATTACATCTTTTAAATGCCATTGTTAGGCTGAGCGTGTTGGCTCATGCCTGTAATCCCAGTGCTCTGAGAGGCCAAGGTAGGAGGACTGCTTGAGCCCAGGTTCAAGACCAGCCTAGGCAACACGGCAAAACTCCACTTCTACCAAAAAGAAAAAAAAAAAAATTAGCCAGGCATGGTGGTGTGCGCCTGTAGTCCGAGCTACTCAGGAGGCTAATGTGGGAGGATGACGCCCAGGAGACTAAGGCTGCAGTGAGCTGTGATCACACCATTGCATTCCAGCCTAGAGGTGACCAAGTAAGATCCTTGTCTCGGCCGGGCGCAGTGGCTCAAGCCTGTAATCCCAGCACTTTGGGAGGCCGAGGCGGGTGGATCACGAGGTCAAGAGATCGAGACCATCCTGGTCAACATGGTGAAACCCCGTCTCTACTAAAACTACAAAAAATTGGCTGGGCATGGTGGTGCGTGCCTGTAATCCCAGCTACTCAGGAGGCTGAGGCAGGAGAATTGCCTGAACCCAGGAGGCGGAGGTTGCGGTGAGCCGAGATCGCGCCATTGCACTCCAGCCTGGGTAACAAGAGCGAAACTCCGTCTCAAAAAAAAAAAAAAAAAAAAAAAGATCCTTGTCTCTAGGGAAAAAAAAAAACAAAAAAGGCAGGGTCCAGTGGCTCACGTCTGTAATCCTAGTGCTTTGGTAGGCTGAGGTGGGTAGATCACAAGGTCAGGAGATCAAGACCATCCTGGCTGACATGGTGAAACCCTATCTCTACTGAAAATACAAAAAATTGGCCAGGTGTGGTGGCACGTGCCTATAGTCCCAGCTACTCGGGAGGCTGAGGCAAGAGAATCGCTTGAACCTGGGAGATGGAAGTTGCAGTGAGCCAAGATAGCGCCACTGTACTCCAGCCTGGGCAACAGAACGAGACTCCATCTCGAAAAAAAAAAAAAGCCACTGTTTCAATGTCAACATATAGCCTACTAAACAGTTTCATAAATTGATGGATTTAACCATGAAAAAGGTTAAAATAGTAAATTTTATGTTATATGCATGTACAACAATAAAAACAAAGCCCCCCGAAGCATAGTCATATGCCATTTATTATTTTTATTGTTATTTATTTATTTATTTATTTGAGATGGGGTTTCACCATGTTGGTCAGGCTGGTCTTGAACTCCTGGCCTCAGGTGATCTGCCTGCCTCGGCCTTCCAGAGTGCTGGGATTACAGGCGTGAGCCACCGTGCCAGGCCAGTCATATGCCATTTGTAAGAAAAAACTCTAAAACATTAAGAAATGGGAAAAAGTAAAAGGACGGAAAAAAATATATTATGCAAACACTAACCAAGAGCAAACTTCTGCTCTTTGAGGAAGACACAGTTGCAGGTGGTGTGGAGCTATGGTCCGCCCGCTCCTGCTCCTGGCTCACCACTGTTTGTTCTGGCTGAGGAACAAGTTGGTCAGGAAGTCTCACAGTAGCCACGGCATTTATTTATTTTATTTTATTTTTATTATTTTGTTTTTGAGACAGAGCCTCGCTCTGTCACCCAGGCTAGAGTACAGGGGCACAATCTCAGCTCACTGCAACCTCAGCCTCCCAGGTTCAGGCAATTCTCCTGGCTCAGCCTCCTGAGTAGCTGGACTACAAGTGTGGCTGTAATTTTTTTTTTTTTTTTTTTTTTAATTTAGATGGAGTCTCGGTCTGTCACCAGGCCTGAGTGCAGTGGTGCGATCTTGGCTCTCTGCAACCTTTGCCTCCTGGGTTCAAGCGATTCCCCTGCCTCAGCTTCCCAAGTAGCTGGGACTACATGCACGCCACCACACCCGACTAATTTTTTGTATTTTAGTAGAGACAGGGTTTCACCATGTTGGCCAGGATGGTCTTGATCTCCTGACCTCATGATCTGCCGACCTCGGACTCCCAAAGTGTTAGGATTACAGGTGTGAGCCAACCCGCCTGGCCATATTTTTGTTATTTTTAATAGTGACAGGGTTTCACCATATTGGTCAGGCTGGTCTTGAACTCCTGACCTCAGGTAATCCACCTGTCTTGGCCTCTCAAAGTGCTGGGATTACAAGCGTGAGCCACCGCACCCGGCCTACCCATGACTTTAAAGATACTGGCAAAACACCCATGGAGCCAGAGGTGACAATTCACCGAATCTGAATCACTCCAATGAGCTGCAACATAAAATCCCTGGAAAAGGTGTGTGCTGACTTGATCAAAGGAGCAAAGGAAAAGAATCTCAAAGTGAAAGGACCAGTTGGAATGCCATCTACCCTGGTGGGATTCTTAATAATAAAAGATTCCATTTACCCAGAGATAGATAAATCTAAGTTTTTGTATGTAGCTAATTATTTGGCCTCAAAACATATAAAACAGAAACCAACAAACTACAAAGATACAGACAAATCCATATAAAGAAATGTTTTTAACACTTTTTTTTTCAGATGGGATCTTACTATGTTGCTCGGGCTGTTTTTGAACTCCTGGGCTCAAGCTATCCTCCCGCCTTAGCCTCCCCAGTAGCTAAGACTTACAGACACCTGTCACCTTGCCTAGCCACACAGAGAAATTTTTAACAAAGCTCTTTTTTTTAATTTTTTTGAGACAGAGTGTTCTCGCTCCGTAATCCAGCCTGGAGTGCAGTGGCGTGATCTCAGCTCACTGTAGCCTCCAACTCCTGGGTTCAAGCGATTCTCCTGTCTCAGCCTCCTGAGTAACTGGGACTACAGGCACAAGCCACCATGGCCAACTAACTTTTTGTATTTTTAGTAGAGACGGGGTTTCACCATGTTGGCCAGGATGGTCTCAATCTCCTGACCTCGTGATCCACCCACCTCAGCCTTCCAAAGTGCTGGGATTATAGCCATGAGCCGCCACACACGGCACAAAGCTCGCTTAGCAACTAATAAAAGCGAGCAGACAAAAATATGAGAAAGGCTGTAGAAGATCTGAACTCAGGCCATGCATGAGTTTAGCACTTTGGGAGGCTGAGGCAGGTGGAGCACGAGGTCAGGAGATCGAGACCATCCTGACTGACACGGTGAAACGCTGTCTCTACTAAAAATACAAAAAATTAGCTGGGCATGGTGGCATGGATCTGTAGTCCCAGCTACTCGGGAGGCTGAGGCAGGAGTATTGCTTGAACCCAGGAGATGGAGGTTGCAGTGAGGCCGAGATCACACCATTGCACTCCAGCCTGGGTAACCAATCGAGACTCCTTCTCAAAAAAACAAAAGAAGATGTGAACTCAATCTTAACCCTGGCCGCACAGCAGACCCACCTGGGGAATGCGGAAAGCAAACTTGACCTAAAGATCCTAAATAGCACACTGTAATCAACAAGTACAGAATCCACATTCATTGCAAGCACAATCAGAATGTTTCCCCCCCCCCAAAAAAAAAAACCTTATAACTCAATGAAGACAGTTGCAGGTGAAAAAAAAGAAAACAGAAAAAAAAAACCTGACCATGATGCAATTAAATTAGCTATCTAACGATAATAAACAATTTTTAAAAGATAACTAAAATAGCCCTTATGTATTTGAAAACTTTAAAAATATATATCTCATGGTTGGGCACACTGCTTCACGCCTGTAATCTCAGTACTTTGGTAGGCTGAGGCAGGTGGATCACAAGGTCAGGAGATCGAGACCATCCTGGCTAACACAGTGAAACCCAGTCTACTAAAAATACAAAAAGTTAGCCGAGTGTGGTGGCATACACCTGTAGTCCCAGCTACTAGGGAGCTGAGGCAGGAGAATCGCTTGAACCTGGGAGGTGGAGGTTGCAGTGAGCAGAGATCACACCACTGCACTCCAGCCTGTACAACAGAGTGAGACTCCATCTCAACAACAACAACAAAAAAAACAAAAAATAAATATATCTCACATATACAAAAGTCAGCCCAGATTTCAAATGGTCTCTTTGGTGCCCAGGAGTTTTCTGCACCTGGGGATGACACCCTGAAGACCAGGCTGCTGCAAGACTGACCTCAGAGCAGAAGAGCAACTGAGAGAGGGAGGTGGAAAAGGAAAACCCACACACCCATCCCCAGCATGTTCACAGGGCGGCTGGTTTCAGGAATGAGCACACAAGACGGAGGAGGATCTGGAAACTGACTCCTCCAGGACTATGCAAGCCTTAGAAAGTCTCCATGACCCCAGATTAAAACTGTAGATTAGCAGAGACATACTATGATACAGACAACAGAAAGCCTCTGGAGGATTTTAAGCAAGCAAGGTGCAGGTTAGAAACGATTCATAAGCTGCTTTTGGGAACAAACATGATATGGCCACAGTTCTTAACCCTGGCTGCACAGTGGACCCACCTGGGAGCTCAGAAAGCTCAATGCCTTGACCCTACACCAGGCCAACTGAATCACTTGACAGTAAGAGGCTATTTTACAGTTAGGCAGTTTCCACATCTCTGCTTGCAATGAAATGGTATGCAGATGTAATCAATAGCCAAAACATCATTAAAAGTTTTGATAAAAGATCGCTGCATGTTGGGTTTATAAACCAAAAGAAGTTCAAAGTATTCAGTGATACTGCTATACCAAAACTCCCTCTGTGCCAGGCACAGTGGTGGCGGGCACCTGCAGTCCCAGATACTCAGAGGCTGAGGGGGGAAGATTGTTTGAGTCCAACAGTTAAAGGTAAGACTGGGCAACATAGTAAGATCCCATCTCTAATAAAAATTTAAAATTTAAAAATTAACCCCACCTCCATCTCCATCTACAACTATATAAGGGAATGCAATTTCTCAGAATTCATGTACATAAAAACAAAAAGTAGAAGTGGTAGTAAACTTGTCTTATTCTGACAGGAGTATCAATACAGATGGGGGTCGGGGGATGACATCTCACTGAGATCTCACGTTTCAAAAAATGTTTACTTTTGTATAATTATTCAAAAACTGTGTAATGCATTTACCTTTATCAAGTGTGTACAGATAATTACAATAATTCCAAATTAAATACTAAAACTTAGTTTCACAGTCTCAACAAAGTTAAAAAGTTTAAATTATTATACTTATTTTACTTGCAGAAGAACATGGTAGGCTAATGAATAACATTTTCAAGCATTAAATATATTGCATTAGGATAAAATTATGTGCATATGTGAAAATACAAGTTCAATTAAAAAACTGATGTACTGGCCAGGCACAGTGGCTCATACCTGTAATCCTAGCACTTTGGGAGGCCAAGGTGGGCAGCTCACTTGAAGCCAGAAGTTTGAGACTAGCCTCACCAATGTGGCAAAACCTCATGTTTACTAAAAGTACAAAAAATTAGCTGGGTGCGTTGGTGTGCGCCTGTAATCCCAACTACTCAGGAGGCTGAGGCAGGAGAATCACTTGAACCTGTGAGAGGTAGAGAGTGCAGTGAGCCAAGATTGCACCACTGCACTCCAGCCTGGGTGACAGAGAACAACTCTGTATCTCAAAATAAAAAAAGTATATATATATACCATTTGAGTTTATTCATACTGTTTAAAAGAAAGTGGGTATTGGCCAGGCGTGGTGGCTCATGCCTATACTCCCAGTACTTTGGGAGGCTGAGGTGGGGGATTGCCTGAGGTCAAGAGTTCAAGATCACCCTGGCCAACATGGTGAAATCCCATCTCTACTAAAAATACAAACACTTGCTGGGCATGATGGTGAGTGTCTGTAGTCCCTACTCAGGAGGCTGTGGCAGAACCCGGGAGTCAGAGGTTGCAGTGAGCCGAGATAGCACCACTACACTCCAGCCTGGGAGACAGCGAGACTCAATTTCAAAAAAAAAAAAAAAAAAAGTGAATATCAAATTGCAATATGCTGTTATCCTTTGCAAATACTTAAACTTAATGACAATTTTTTATGCCAACTTCCACAAAGCTCAAGGGGATATATAATATCAGGTTGCTACAACAGCAAATTGCTACAACAGCAAAAAAAGCTTAAAGACCACTGTCTCAGCCTCCACACAAGATCCCCAAAAGGATAAGGCCTGAGCAGCCTCTTCAGCCTCCCCAGGTCCTATGCTGCAGCCACCAGGCACTTACAGTTTTAGTCACCTCTGAGCCACTCCTTAATCTGGACCACTCCACCCCCATACCACAGCAGGAGCTATCTTATGGCTGCTGGGAAGACAGCAGGCGTTCAGTGAATGTTTGCCCGAGTACGTGCCTTTCCCGGATGGGGTGAATGAAAGGGATAAAACAGTGAAAAGTTTAGAAAGCATCTCTACAGCTCATTAAAGAAGAGGCAGTTCTTGGGAAATACTGAACAGAAAATTCTGATTTCTAAGCAGTTTCTTTCGAGAATTTATAGGAAGCACTCCAAATGTTTCAGGAGTATCAGCAGAGCCAAACAGAAAGGTGGAGGAGGAAAGGCAAAGCAATTGTATTCCAGACTGAAAATTCAATAAAGGCAAGTACAGAAGCCTCTCAGTCCTGTGGCATCTCAAGCCACGGATGATGACAACCATCAGCTATCTACAACCGAAATTTAAGCCACTGTCTTAGATCTGTCTATTACTGATAACCAATCCTGATTTCTACAGTTCCAGCATTATTTGCATCTTGCTTTAAAGAAAAAAAAATGTAATGCTATACTGAACTCATTTCCATGAAAAATATAAGGCTGAATTATCATTTCTTAAAAATATACGAAAGCCCAAAGACAGAATAATATGACAGAATGTACTCGGGGGAGATAAAGTGGTTAATGAAGAACTGTCTGAGTGGGTGGCACTTGAACTGAGACTTAACAGATGAGAAGGAACCAAGCAGGCATGAGGAGCCAGGAGGCAGTGTCCCAGACAGAGGGAACAACAGGTGGAAAGGTGCTGAGGCAAGAAGACAGCCAGGAAGGCTGGAACAAAATTAACAGAGAGAATGAAGATGCACCAGGGGCCAGATTGTGCAGACATAATGCATGCTTACTCCTTCAGAGAGGACCCCAAGCTCTGAGGATCAGAGTGAAAGCTGAAGAAAGTAACCCCAGATGCCACTAACGGCAGTGTGGAGGCAAAGGGCACGAAGAGGAGGAGCTGGACGGGCAGACCAGGCAACACAAGGACAGTGTGGGTTCCCAGAACTAAACAAGAAAGTCAACCAGCAGGGACCAGAGAGCAGGGTGATAAAAGAAAACTAGAACACTGGCCAACAGCTTAAGCCATGGGAAGAGTTGAGATCATGCAAGTTGGGACAGGAGCAGGTCCCGCTCCAAGCTGTAACTCAGCCCCAAATTCTTCTTCTTTCCCCGTTTTCCTCATCTTGACTGCCTCAGTGTGGAGTCTGTGTAGCAGCTGTCGTTGGCCACTGCTCACATACTACATACTCCAGGGCAAAGGACACAGACACTAAAACTACCCACAGGTTGTTCTTCCACACCACTGATGACAAGACCCTCAACCAAGCACTGGGAAAAGGGTTCTAAGGGGTTCCTCCACTGTCCAGGCAGAGAGTGTCAAGTATGTCGAGTGAACTGCTGGGCTTAGGGATCAGACAGATCAGAGTTAAAATACTGTTCATGCCATTCGCTAGCAGTGTTATCTTTGCATAGTCATGAAAGCCATCTTTTTCAAACAGCTTGTTTGAAAATTAAGTGCAGCTGGGTGCCGCCGCTCACGCCTGTAATCCCAGCACTTTGGGAGGCCAACGTGGGCAGATCACGAGATCAAGAGATCGAGACCATCCTGGCCAACATGGTGAAACCCCATTTCTACTAAAAATACAAAAATTAGCTGGATGTGATGGCGCGCGCCTGTAGTCCCAGCTACTCGGGACGCTGAGGCAGGAGAATCGCTTGAATCCGAGAGGTGGAGGCTGCAGTGAGCCGGATCTCGCCACTGTACTCTAGCCTGGCGACAGAGCGAGACTCCGTCTCAAAAAAAGAAAAAAGAAAAATAATATTAAATGTAAGAAGGCATGGCAAGGTCAGTGCCTAACACACGGCAAAATATCTAATAAAGATCCAGTTAGCTCGGTTCTTCCCACTATTGAGGGGATTCAAGTCAGACAGCCTGACAGTTCCACTACTTTCTGGCTATGTAACTTTGGGTAAGGTACTTTCAAACCTGAAACTTAGCTTCTTAGTGGGTAAAATGGAGATAACATTACTTATCTCGCATGAATTTTGAAGGAAGTGAGGAGGACGTAAAGTGCCAAGCGCAGCTCCTGACACATAGTAAGTACACAATACCCATCGCCTCTCATTATTGGTAGGTGTGACCAAGATGGGGAAAAGGCCAGGGACGGAGGTACAAACCTATAAACCAAGCTCGGGTCTCAGCTGCTTGGGAGGCAGGGACTAGCAGCCGACTGAACAGTACGCCTAGCCTCTTGAGAACCACTCACCTGGTGGTTCCAGATAGAGCCCTCTTTGCTGCGCTCGTCAGGGGTCAGACGTACGTACTGGCTCGTGAGCATAGTGCTGCCCTGGAAGTCCCAGAGGGGCATAGAGCTGGAACCGACCCCTGTGGGCAGAGACAGGTGCTAAGAGGCGACGCCAGGAATGGCCTCGCCAAAAGAGGCAGGAAACCCACAGAGATGCTCTGCTCAGGAGAAAGGGCACGCCTTCCCCCAGCCCTGTTCAGCCTCTCCCTCACCCTTCACTCATTCCCCCCTCAAGGGCTTCACCTTGGTAAGGCTTAATGAGCGAATGCTCCCGCTTTAGATGTTCACTGTTGCCGTCAGTTATATCCGCAGCTACAGACCCCAGCAACAAAAGAAGAAAGAGAGGTGTAGTGGGGCCAGGGCCGGGGCCGGGAAGCCCAGGCCTTCCCAGGCACCGCCGGCCCCAGCCCCAAAGCCAAAACCAGCCTTCCGCCGCCATTCTCCTCAGCTCTCCGCCACTTCCGTCCCAGAACTTCCGCCTTCCGGGTGTTCTATCTAATTGCCTCCGGCCGGAAGCTCTTCAACTTTAGTGTCGCCAGGGAGTCAAACAGCAAAGCCTCCGCAGCACAGTGGGCGGCAGCTTCATTGACCGGGCAACCTCCCATCCTGGTTGAGTGCAGTTCCATCTCCTTGGAGGCTCCAAGGCACATGCCGGCCAGCCCCAGCAGTGGGTTCTTACGAGCGACAAGAGCTGTAACCAGTCACGGAACAGCACGTTAGGCTTGAGAGCCAATGAGGAGCAGAGGGATGGTTGGGGCCGGCGGGAGCACCAGGGCAGGCTGGAACTTGCAGTTTTTGTTGGGCGCTCTAATGGGCCGGATGCCCGAAGACTAGGACATCCTGGGCCTCTGGCCACAAATCCGGTCTGTGGAATAACATTTTCTAGTCCTGGAGAAAGGAGCTCTGCACTGAAGGCGGAGTCCTGGATTCCAACCCTTGGCCTCCCCGGGTGGCCCTGGGCAAGCCTTTAAGCCGTGCCTGCCATCAGGCGCTCCAGCTTCGTGCCTTTGGAGACATAATTCCCAGCTGAGGACCTCCACTGCCCTCAGGTCCTCAGGCCTACTCGGGTTGAAGCAAGAGGAACAGACATGGATCCTGGCCTGGGACCCCAGTGATGACTGGAACTCATCCCTATGCAAAAGAGTGCAGTGCCCGGTACAGCAAGAAGCGTCCGTGAAAGGCCCAGGAAAGCTGTGAATCAGAGATTGAAAACTGGTGGCCTGCAGCTGAATAGAGCTCTGTTTTGCCTGCTAACATTCTAATGTGACTTAGCTGCATATTTATTTAGTTAGTTAGTTGAGGTGGAGTCTCGCTCTGTCGCCCAGGGTGGCGTGCAGCTGTGCAATCTCCGCTCACTGCAACCTCCACCTCCTGGGTTAAAGCAATTCTCCTGCCTCAGCCTCCCGAGTGGCTGGGACTACAGGCATGCATCACCACGCCCGCCTAATTTTTGTATTTTTAGTAGAGACGGGGTCTCACTGTGTTGGCCAGGATGGTCTCATCTCCTGACCTCGTGATCTGCCCACCTCGGCCTCTCAAAGTGCTGGGATTACAGGCATGAGCCACCGCTCCCGGCCTACCAATATTTTAAAGTCAGAATATGTACATTCACGTGAGAAATCCAGACTTCCAGTTTTTTACGAAAAAAAGAAAAAAGGAAGAAGAAAAAGATCTAGGCACACATTCCCAAAGCAGAACAATAGGCTGGAGCTGAATCTCCACAAATACCTTCCTCTTCTAAGCTGGTCCCCACCTGGCCACTAACTTACAGCACTTGCCTGGCCCCTCTAGATACTTGAATCAATGAGGTCTGTTACAGATCACAGGGAGGGCTGTTGGTTGGTTGCTCCTTTTAGAAACTGCCCTCTTAGCTGGGCGCAGTGGCTCACGCCTGTAATCCCAGCACTTTGGGAGGCCGAGGCGGGTGGATCACGAGGTCAAGAGATCCAGACCATCCTGATCAACATGGTGAAACCCCGTCTCTACTAAAAATACAAAAATTGGCTGGGCATGGTGGCGTGCGCCTATAGTCCCAGCTACTTGGGAGGCTGAGGCAGGAAAATTGCTTGAACCCAGGAGGTGGAGGTTGCGGTGAGCCGAGATTGCGTTGCACTCCAGCCTGGGTAACAAGAGCGAGACTCCGTCTCAAAAAAAAAAGAAACTGCCCTCTTAAATGAATTAACTTATTCAAGATTGAAGAGTGAATCTTTTCAGGGTTATATATGTGTGTATATATATATATATATTTTTTTTTTTTTTTTTTTTTTTTTTTTCTTTTCTAGAGACTGAGTCTCACTATGTTGTCCAAGCTGGAGTGCAGTGGCTGTTCACAGGCACGATCCCACTACTGATCAGCACGGGAGTTTTGACCTGCTCCGTTTCCGACCTGGACCAGTTCACCCCTCCTTAGGCAACCTGGTGGTCCCCTGCTCCCGGGAGGCCACCATATTGATGCCGAACTTAGTGCGGATACCCAATTGGTAGACCGCACTACAGCCCAGAACTCCTGGGCTCAGGCGATCCTCCCACCTCAGCCTCCCGAGTAGCTGGGACTACAGGCACGTGCCATCGTGCCCAGCTGGGTCATATATTTTTAATTAGCTTTTTTATTATTAAAGTCACAGATTCTGGCCAGGCATGGTGGTTCACACCTGTAATCCCAGTACTTTGGGAGGCTGAGGTGGGTGGATCACTTGAGGCTAGGAGTTTGGGACCAGCCTGGCCAACATCATGAAACCCTGTCTCTACAAAAAATTAGCTGGCTGTGGTGGTGCACACTTGTAGTCCCAACTACTCAGGAGGCTGAGGCATGAGGATCACTGGAACCCAGGAGAAGGAGGCTGCAGTGAGCCAAGATCTTGCCACTGCATTCCAGCGTGGGCAATGGAGTGAGACTGTCTCAAAAGAAAAAAGGGGGAAAAAGTCACACATTTTTGTGGTGTGTGTGTGAGAGAGAGAACAGATATACAAGACACAACAAGCTGGGTGTGATGGCTCATGCCTGTAATCCCAGCACTTTGGGAGGCTGAGGCAGGTGGATCACTTGAGGTCAGGAGTTTGAGACCAGTCTAGCCAACATGGTGAAACGCTGTCTCTACTAAAAATACAAAAAATTAGCCGGGTGTGGTGGTGGGCACCTATAATCCCAGCTACTCAGGAGGCTGAGGCAAGAGAATTGCTCGTACCCAGGAGGTGGAGGTTGAAGTGAGCCAAGATAGTGGCATCGCACTCCAGCCTCAGCAGCAAGAGTGAAACTCCATCTCAAAAAAAAAAAAAAAAAAAAAAGACACTACAAAAATCTTCTGCCACTCCCCTCCCAAGGATTGTGCCCTTGCAGAGATTTATCTGTACCTATACAAACAAAAACATGCACATTCCATGGGACTTCCATGGGGACTGGGATTTTTGTCAGCTATGATCACTACTGAATCCCTGGCATCTGCAATAGTGCTTGTCACATAGGAGGTGGTTAATAAGTAATTGGTGAAAGAATGAATGTTTGCTCTAGAACCTGGAATTGGGTCATGAAGAATCAGTAGGAGTTTTCCAGGAAAGGTAAAGGCATTCTCAGCAGAGATAAGAGGAGCTGCAATCTAGGGAGAGATGCCTGAGAGCGGATGAAATACAAGCAGTTTGGAATGGCTGAGAAGTTGGAATTGGGGGTTGGGGGAGCTGAAGCCAAAACTCAAAGGGCCTTCAATTTCCAACTAAGGAACATGGCCTTTTCCCAGAACTCAATGGGATAGTTCTAAGCATGGGAGTGAGCAATGTGACAAATAGACTGAATTCATCATGACCAGAGGAAGAGGGTAAGGCCTAAGCCAAGGAGATCTCCACAGAGAAGAAGGATCAGAAGTCGCAGCCCAAGAGTACTTATCGGGAACTGATGCTCTGTGGGCAGCCAGGAAGGGAGAAGTGGAGAATGGTGCTCTGTGGGTGGAAGCACTCCACCACTCTCAAGGCATGGAGAAGACTAGATAAGGGCTAAGAGATGGGAAGAACCAGGGTTAGCTGTGGTGAAGATGTGGTCAGAGCTGGAACTGCATCCATGCTGGAGGGGTGGGAAGAGGTATCTTTGCAGCAGCAGGAGAGGAAAAACTTGGAAGGGGGTCCCAGGCAGAGCCTGTGACTGGTCCTTTGGCAGGAAGAAGATGAGCTATTGGCATCTGGGCTGGTGGTGGCCACGCCCTAGCTCTAGGAACCCCAAGCACACTCACAGCTTAGCAGATCTCTAACAGAATGTATAGCCTTGGGCAACGCACTTTTCTCTGGGCCTTGGTTTCCTGATCTGTGAAATGGGAATAATAAACACCACTCACAAAGTGGCTGTGAGGACTAGGACTGTAAGGCCACCTAGGAAATGGCCCAGATCCATGGCACAGCAGACAGGAAGTCTCCACCCACATCACACAGCCTGCAACCCCCATAGGCACATTGAAACAGTCACACGCCTTATTAAGACCACCATTGGCAATGGTCCAGGCCCAAAAGCAACCCCTATCCTAACCCCTTTCACATGCCAAGTCTGACTGAATTCCTCTGTCTGGGTGGCCTGAAGCAAAGTGTCTGGAGAGAGGTGAGTCAGGGCTGATAGAGGTGTATTAACTAGGGCAGTGCTAGCTGTTATAACAAATAGGCCCTAATGTATATAAAGGCCCAAAGAGTTTTTTTGGTGGTTTTTTTTTTTTTTTCTTGAGACTGAGTCTTGCTCTGTTGCCCAGGCTAGAGTGCAGTGGTGCGATCTTGGCTCACTGCAACCTCCAACTCCTGGGTTCAAGCGATTCTCCTGCCTCAGCCTCCCAAGTAGTTGGGATTACAGGTGACCACCACCATGCCTGGCTAATTTTTGTATTTTTAGTAGAGACAGGGTTTCACCATCTTGGCCAGGCTGGTCTCAAACTGTTGACCTTGTGATCCACCCGCCTTGGCCTCCCAAAGTGCTGGGATTACAGGTGTGAGCCATCATGCCTAACCTCTTTTTTTTTTTTTTTTTAACTATTTTTACAAGGTTTGTTTATCTGTCAGGAGGCTCAAAAAATTTTGCTTCCCACTTACATAACTGTCTGAAGCTGGTTTCCAGGTTGACGGGTGGCTTGCCCTCGGGCGCTAGTGCACAGACCCTGCTTTTTCCTTCTTGTGGCTCCACAATCCCCTGGGTCTCCTTATCTTCTCTATCTATCAGCTGAAGGAGAAAGAGAGAGGGTGGAGGGCACACACTTAATTCTTCAAAGCCTTGGCTCAGAAATGAAACATGTCATCCCACTCACATTCAATTGCTGGGAAGTAGTCATGGGGTCACACCTGACTGCAAGGGAACCTGGGAAAGTAAGGTTAACCATGTGCCCAGGAAGAAATGGACATGAATTTGTGGTGAAGAGCTACTCGGTTTCTGCCACTGAAGAGTTCAGGTCACAGCCCTAGAAGGGGGCAGTGGGGCAGAGGGTAAAATATGGAGAAGTGGGTATCACCTTGTCCCTACAGAAAGACTAGCTGATGCTGGGTACGGTGGCTCATACCTGTAATCCCAGCACTTTGGGAGGCTGAGGTGGGAGGATTGCTTGAGCCCAGGAGTTTGAGACCAGCCTGGGCAACATAGGAGACCCCATCTCTACAAAATATACAAAATTAAGTAGGTATGTTGGCATGGGAAGATTGCTTGAGGCCAGGAAGTCAAGGCTGCAATAAGCCAAGATCTCACCACTGCACTCCACCCTGAGCAAGTGACAGAGCAAGACCCTGGCTCAAAAAAAAAAAAAAAAAAAAAAGGAAAAGCAAAAGAAAGAGTAGCTCAAACCAGAACGGCAGGTGACTTGAGGGGTCTTAGTAAGCCCACACTTAGAGGAAAATGTAAGTCCATGTAGTGGGGACACACATGTGTGAGAAAGAGGCAAACCAAGGACTCTAATTAAAATTTTAAAAGCTAGAGTTCAGGCTGGGCACAGTGGCTCATGCCTGTAATCCCAGCACTTTGGGAGGCTGAGGTGGGTGGATCATGAGGTCAGGAGACCAAGACTATCCTGGCCAACATGGTGAAACCCCATCTCTAAGCACAAAACATTTGCCAGGCATGGTGGTGGGTGCTTGTAGTCCTAGCTACTTGGGAGGCTGAGGCAAGGAAATCGCTTGAATCCGAGAGGCGGAGGTTGCAGTGAGCTGGGATTGTGCCACTGCACTCCAGCTGGTGATAGAGTGAGACTTGTCTCAAAAAGAAAAAAAAACAACAAAACTAGTGTTCATCTGGGGCCAGGTCAGGCCGAGAGGGCAGGATGCCCACCCTTCAGCCAAGACTACATGCTATCAACCGAAGTTTATGTCCCCAAAAATTCCTATGTCTAAATGCTAACCCGAAAAGTGATGGTATTTGGAGATGGGGCCTTTGAGCGGTAATTGGGTCATGAAAGAGAACCCCTTAGGGTGGGATTAGGGATTAGTGGCCTTATAAGAAGAGACAGGAGGGAGTTCGCATCCTTTATCTCCACTTGCCATCTTGAGGACACAGCAAAAAGACGGCTGTCTGCAAACTAGGAAGAAGGCCCTTTCCAGACACCAGAAGTGCCAGCACCTTGCCCTTGGACATCTCAGCCTCCAGAAGCATGAGAAATACATATTTGTTGTTTAAGTCACCTGGTCTATGGTATGTTTGTTATAGCAGCCTGAGGTGACTAAGTTCTAGACCAAGGCAGAATTTCTGAGTGAGTATGAATGCACTCAGGTCTTTTTTTTTTTTTTTTTTGAGACGGAGTTTCGCTCTTATTACCCAGGCTGGAGTGCAATGGCGCGATCTCGGCTCACCGCAACCTCCGTCTCCTGGGTTCAGGCAATTCTCCTGCCTCAGCCTCCTGAGTAGCTGGGATTACAGGCACGCGCCACCATGCCCAGCTAATTTTTTGTATTTTTAGTAGAGACGGGGTTTCACCATGTTGACCAGGATGGTCTCGATCTCTTGACCTCGTGATCCACCCGCCTCAGCCTCCCACAGTGCTGGGATTACAGGCTTGAGCCACCGCGCCCGGCTGGGTCTTTGGCCACAGATGTACCTGCTCCAGTCTCCTATCCAGATAGGTGAGCATGTGCACACCTGGTTATTACACATGTCACTGGAGTGTCGGAATACATATGTCCTATGTGCAGGTGTTCCTGTCACATGCACCTGTCCAGGGGACTGTGCATACACATCACTCTATACCGAAGTCCCCCTTGTGAGGGAGAGTCCATGTGTTTATGACACGCATACTTGAATGTCTGTGTGCACAGCCATACAGGCAAGTTATCCATCTTTCTGCACACCCGGCCACATGTGTGGAAGGACAGCCTGTAGGTGTCTGGGGCTAGGGGACAATTGCAGGGGAGAAGGGTACTGAGCACATGTTTATCTGGCACACAGTAGGTATAAGAGAAGTGTGTGCCAAGTAAAAGTACATGTGTGGATACACAGGTCCCAGTGCACGTGTGTGCATGTCCACAGGAATGCCCCAGGGTGGACTATGGTGCCTAAGTATGTTTACTTATGCTTCTGTGAGCCCAGGCATGACCTTAGAGCTCCCTGGGCAGGGCCAGACCAGGCTGGGCTCCTTGCTGGGCACACAGAGGCCTCCGCCTTGTGTTGGTGCCTGTGCGGGATGATGCCAAGAGTGTGTTGGTGGCATGTGTGCGTGTGTGAACGTGTGTGTGTGTGTGCGCGCGCGCGTGTAGGAAGAGGCGTTCGCTCTCTTAGACCTTGCTTCTTTCTGTGGTTTGGTTTCTATAGAGACACTTCCTGTGGCAGAGAAAAGAGGTAGTGAGCTGGTGTTTCAGGATGTAAGGGCCCGCAGGAGCTGAGCCGGGCTCTCTCCGCTGCCTGCCCACCACCGTGCAAGCTCTGGCCGGCGCTGCCCACAGTCCCCATGGTGGGCAGCCCCTGCGGCGGGGACCCGTGATCAGCAGCAGCATGCCAGGGAAGCCCAAGCACCTGGGAGTCCCCAACGGGCGCATGGTGAGTGTGGGCTCCGGGCCAGGGCCACGAGGAGGGGGTGGGCACACCCAGGGTGGAGCCCAGGAGGCACACCCAGCAGGGCCAGGCAAGAGCCCATGGGCTGCCAGCAGGTGGGAGAAGTTGGGTACAGACAGCAGCAGGTGGTGGGACCTGGTGCACTCACCCCAGCACCCTTCCAGATGGCCCAACTGGGAGCATGGTACAACCCTGGTGATGAGGTCAGAGTAGAGTGGGCACAGGCTTCTGGTCCAGCCCGACTGCTCCTTCACCTGCTGCATCTGGGGCTGCATCCCAGGGTCGCAGGGACACCCGATGTGCTCCTTGCCTCCTGCCTACTCCCACAGTGGCTCAAGCCCCTACATCCCACTCAGCCTGAGTCCTCACCTCTCACCCCCTGCCCCAGGTGCCCAAGGTCAGGTTAGTGACAGCTCTTGCTCGGTCAGTGCCCTCCAGCCAGAGCTGCTCTGGAGGCTTCCTGCCAGAACTAGCATTGTTTGGGTAGCCCAGGGATGGGGCAGCAGGGTCAAACCAAGTTCTATTCCTGAGCTTCCAAGAAGGGCTGAGCACTAGGATGCCCCTGGCTGCAGCTGCCCCACCCCTTAACCCTCTTCCTAGCTGCTTAGCTCCAGATCAGAGCTGCCCTCAGAGGGTCTGGCTCTTCTCATTCATTCATCAGATGGGGCAAGCTGTGCTGGGCTTCCCTTCTCTCCCTAGGGTCCCCCCTCACTTGCAAAAGTCCCTCTTAACAACCTCAGGGAGGCCAGTTCTCTGGCCCACCACCGGGCCCCAGCCTAGTATCATGAGCCAAAGCCAGTGCCTCCAGAGAGACCTGGGTTCTAGTCCTGGTTCTGTTCTCTCTTACTGGACGGAGGGGTCCTCGCCAACTCTCAGTTTTCTCATCAGTAAAATGAAGAGATTGGAATGAATTTCGAGGCTAAGATGACTGACTGAAATAATGCATATGAGACCTTTGACCCATTGTGGGTGCTGTGTAGTTGTCAGCAGTGTAGTTGATGCCCCCCTACATTTTCAGCCCCTCTTTAAAGGTCTCCTGCCTCACCAAGAAGCTGAACAACCCCCATCACCACTCCCGCCCCTTAGTTCCCAAGACGGACCTCTACCTCTTCTTCCAGCATCTCTTTCCTGCCCAGCCCCAGACTGGCCAGCTGGGAGAGAGGCCGTTCTTCAAAGCCAGCTCACTCTCCAGCACTGACCCCACCAGGAAAGTGCAAAAAGAAAATCCACCTCCCTTGCATTCCCACACCACAGGCATGACACTTGGCTTGTCCTTCCCTAGGTGTCTGGGCCAGGAAGCCAAGGAGGCTAACACCAGGCCCACCCCAGGAAGGGTGGACTGATGCTTCTGGGACAGTGCCCAGAACTGCAGGGCAACAGAGAGGGCCCAGAGACAGACCCAGCCCCTGCCTCCTCTGTGTCAGCCTGTGACTTCTCTACCCAAAAGTCACCCAGAGCAGGGAGGGTGCCCCCAAGGCCTGCCCCCAGTTCCATCAAGCCCACAGACACCCTGGCTCCTCTCAAAACTGTCACACACAGGTTTATCTTCACCCTTCCTCGCCCTGTTCTGACCTCTCTGTGCCACCTCTTAGAATCCCCAGGGTCACAGATTGGCTGCCTGCTGGCCACTGCCTGCTTCCCGAGGCTCTGCATAGCTGGGGCAGGAAGAGCTAGACAGGCACTGATGTCTGATGAAGGGATGTGGATGAAGGGGTGCTTGGGGGACAGGTGTGTCTGGTGCCTCCATGAGTTACCTCCAGAAGGAGGCTTAGAGCAGTAAATGCTGTGCTGAGGGTAGCCGGAGAGTAGAGCGGTCAGCATCTGAACCCCCAGAACTGCCTGGCCCTGGTCCTCCCCTTTCTCTCTCCCTCCACCCCCATCACCATTCCCTGCTGTGGCAGCTTCAGTTGTCAGCCTCGCCTCTCTGCCACTCAGCTTGTCAGGCAGTTGCAAGGAAACCTGTCACTTGGAGACATCTCCCAGCCCCCCACCTAGGAATGTCTTCACACAGCCTCTTTGCCACTTTATTTGTTCATGTACCTATTCACTCATTCATTCAACAACCCCTTCTTACTGCCAGCTTGGTGCTGCCACCCTATCCTAGGCCCTCCCGACCCAGGGCCATCAGCTCTAGCCCCTGCCCCCTAGTCTGGCAAGGCACAAAAGACACAGGTGAAAATACCCGGTGGTGGCCCAAGCCTGGAATCCCAGCACTTTGGAAGGCCAATGCAGGAGGATCACTTGAGCCCAGGAGTTTGAGACTAGTCTGGGCAACACAGTGAAAACCCATCTCCTTTTTCATTAGCTGGGCATGGTGGTGTATACCTGTAGTCTTAGCTACTAGAGAAACTGAGGTGGGAGGATCATTTGAGCCCAGGAGGTCAAAGCTGTAGTGAGCTGTGATCACACCACTAAACTCCAGTCTGAGTGAAAGAGCAAGATCCTGCTGAAAGAAAAAAAAAAGGAAAGAAAGACAAAGAGAGAGGGAGGGAGGGAGGGGGGAGGGAGGGAAGGAGGGAAGGAAGGAAGGAAGGAAGGAAGGAAGGAAGGAAGGCAAGCAGGCAGGTGGGTCAAGAGCCAATGCTCACACCTGTAATCCCAACACCTTGGGAGGCCAAGGTGGCTGGATCACGAGTTCAAGAAATCAAGACCATCCTGGCCAACATGATGAAATGCCATCTCTGCTAAAAATACAAAAAATTAGTTGTGTATGGTGGTGCACCTATAGTCCCAGCTACTCAGCAGGCTGAGGCAGGAGAATCAGTGAACCTGGGAGGCAGAGGTTGCTATGAGCCGAGATCATGCCTCTGCACTCCAGCCAAGACTCCATCTCAAAAAAGAAAGGAAGGGAAGGGAAGGGGAAGAGGAAGGGGAAGGGGAAGGGGTAGGGGAGGGCTAAGGGGCAGGAGAAGGAACAGGGTGAGGGAACTAACATCTCCACTAACTTCATGCACCATGCTGTAGGAGATGGTCCCTAGAGGGTCTACAAGCTGGAGTGGGGAGCGCCCGGCACAGGCCTGGCTGTGGGCAAACACAGGTATGGGGCCTAGGGGAGGCTGAGAGTTAAGCCTGGAGAAGGCAGTTAGCTCAGCCTGTCCTGTCGGTGGGCCTCGTTAGTCTTCCCCTCCTGGCAGGAAGACCTGCAAGGCAAAGCCCATGCACCTCTCTCTTTGTCCCTGGCGTCCAGTTCAGGGTGGCCTTATTCAGGGGCAAAGCCAGGGGTCATCTCCACAGGCTGGTTCAAGTTGAATGGACCAGACACCCAGGTTCCGTGTGGGCATCCCCAGACAGGGTCTTGCAGCTCCAGTTTCCTCAAGCTAGGTTGAAATCAGAGGCTGGTAGAGGGTGCTCAGCATAGAAGATACTCAGTAAATTGGCCCCCTTCAAGTTCTGATCCCTCTAGTGGCCACAGTTCAAGAGGAGCCCCTGGGCCGGTCATGCCAGATTGGACTTGCCCACCTGTGCCCTAAGGGCTGAGGCACTGGGCCTCCAAGTTTCCCTGGTCCCCAAAGGGAAGCAGCTTGGGTGGAAGGTGGGGAGGCCTCAGGCTCCACAATCAGGCAAACTTGAGTTCTAATTTCAGTTCTGCCACATCTCAGCTGCATGACTTCTTTGGGCCTCTGTTGCCTCATCTGTGAAACAGGGGTAATAATACTTGCCACACAAGATAAAGATGTAAAGATGGAGTGAGGACGTGGTGTGTGCTGCCGGAGGATGCCTGCCACACAGCCAAAGCTCAGGAAATTGGGGCCTTCCTCTCACCTTAGTATTTTCAGGTGCCAGCAGCTCCTCCAGGACCAAATTCCTAAGAAAAAAATATGGCTGGCCCAGGTCCAAGCATGGGTCGCTGTGTCACTGGCCACCACACCCTTCCTTGCCCTTTCTTCCCCTTTTTTCCCATTCACTTACCACTTCTCAAGCAAGCTGAAATGGGGAAGGCCATCCCTGCTCAGTACAACTTCCCCAGGCACTGCAGGGCACTGCACCTCTGCACCTCACTCTGCTGTAGGGTGCTGCTCTGATTGTGGCAAGCCCAGTGCTTTCACTCATGGGGCTTCATTCAACCTTAACAGCGGCCTCAAGAAATTGGGAGTGCTGAGCCCCATGCCAGCCTGAGGGAAACTGAGGCTCAGAGAAGTTACTTGTTCCCAAATAGCAGAGCTGGAATTGGACTCCACCCACACTCCCACCCATCTCCAGATTTCTGCCCCTACTCAATTTCAGCTCCAGTTATGCCATCAACAACTGTCAGGGCAAGAGAGGCTAGAGATGGAGAGCTACAGGTGGCATTCAAGGGCTGAGAGTCTATAGTGAAGGGGTGCCAACGCCAGCGCCTTGATGGCTACTTGGGTGCACTAGGGCAAGGAGGGTGCTTCTTGAGGAGGGAGCTCAGATCCAACCCCTCCCACCAACCAGGCCAGCGCTCCAGGGGCCACCAGAGGGGCAGGGGAGAGAGGCTGGGACATGGGTGGTAAGCACGTGGTGGGAAGGGGCATTCTAGGAGCCTGGTGTTTAGAGATGACTAATGTCAATGGGCAGAGATCAGGGAGCAATTCCATAAGGACAGCAGGAGCAGATACCAGGCAGAGGCAACGGCAAAGCCGGAAGCAGGGGTGTGTAGGGGTGTGGGGAAAATAGAAACGTTCGGTGAAGTGTAGGGTGCAGGTGAGGGGGAGGGAAATGGGTGAGGCTGAAGGGGTTCATTAGTCAGGCCCAGGTAGAGTTTTAGCCGTAACCTGGCAACCGCAACGTGACTCTGGGGGCAGGGAAAGGGCCCGGGGTGGCTCCGTGGGGAGGGGTGGGGCCTGTGGGGGGGACCTGGGAACCAGCCCCACTTAACTACATTTCCTTAAGCAGAATGGAAAATAAACCTGTGAGAGCCAAAGTTGGAGTGCGGGCTGGAGCCAGCTCCAGCGCCTATCACCCCTGACTCGGGTTAGAGGGCAGGACACAGGCTCCAGATGTGCGCGAGGACGGCCAGGCAGCCCAGCGGAGGGGACGAGTCCGGGCGATTCTCGGGGATCTGGGGGAGGGCGATGACTGAGTCTCTGAGGCTGGGAACACGTTGGCCGGGCAGCAGGGGGAGGAGGAGCCCGGGCGCGGGCAGATAGGTGCAGCCTGCAGAGAAACCTTGAGGGCGCGCGGAGAAAGGCTTCGCCCCGTCCCTCCTCGCAGCCCTCTGCCGCCCTCGGAGTGGGGACTTTCTCCTGTAGCCGTGGGAAGCCCCGACTTTTGTTGGAGGATTTGACTCTGCGGGGAGGGCAGAGCGGGGAGAGCGGGGCGGGGGCAGGGCCGGGGCGGGGCCTGAGACGGGGGTGGGGGGTGCTGGGTCCGACGCCCCGCCCAGCGCACGCTGCAAGAACTCGCTGCCCTCCGCAGCAACTTCTTATCCCCCGGCTCCAGATGTGAAGCGAAGCTCAGGGAGGAGCCCGAAGTTGTAAAACTAGAAAAAGTCAGGCTGAGTTTTGAATCCGGGTCTGAGAGACCCCCAACACCTGTGCTCTTTCTTTCTATAGCGGAAGTGACAAATTCGAATGTTCCAGTATTGGTCAGGAACCAATACTGACGGAAGAACATTAATGGTAACGTTCCTTGAACATTTACTACACGCCAGACAGTGTTCTCAGTTCTTTATAGGTATTTAACTCATTTAATCGCAGCAATCCTTCGAGTCAGGACCATTCATTATTTGCTCCATTTTTAGAGAGAAAAAAAACCGAGGCCCAGAGAAGTTAAGTACCTTGTCTAAAATCACACAGCACAAGTTCGACCTCTCAAATTTGAGCCTGCCTCCCATTGCCTCCACAAGTAATATAAATGCATTAAAAGGGTTCCAGAGGCCTCTGAAGAGAGTTTAAGCCCTTGGGGAGAAGGTGGTGGCTGCTCAGTGCCAAACAAGGTTTGTCCTGCTGGGAAGAAGCTGGAGCGTCACAGTCTTAAGGAGCAAGTGGAATTTAAATTATCTTGCTTTTTAGATATGGAAAACATTTTTAAGTTAAAAAAATACACACACACAAAACTGTGAGGGCCAAGATGATAGTACTATCCCACATATCTGCCGACCAGATCTGGTACACAGATGGCTGCCCTGTGACCTGAATACTCTCAGGGTGGGAGTAGGGAACAGCGAGGGAGATTCCATTCAGGAGGGTGGGGGTTCGGGGCTTTCCAGGGGTGGAGATGTTTGCAGGCCTGTTTCCAGTTGGGATAGAAAGAAGGGGCTGGTGGTAGGAACTCCTGTGACAGGGCATGGTGAAAATGTAGGAGGTGAGGGGGAAGTAGGAATTGAGATGACTCAAGCCCTGATGTTGGAAGCCCAGGTGATGGGAAGAAAGATTGGGGCAGGGAAGCTGGTTTTGGCACTCTATTTTGGTGGAGGCAAAGGGAGCTTCCATTTGCGACTTCCATTTGGGAATGTGAGGGCTTGTGGGATATTTGAGGGAAGATGTTACCAGGAAGTTGGTTATGTGTGTCTGGAGGTGCAGATCTGTGAATGGGACAAAGTGCCCAGGACAGAGCCAGGGAGGGGTTGACGCCACATTGCATGAGTGGGAGATAGTGGGGAAGCTGGAGGAGCTGCTAGGAAGGCAAAAAGAGAAATAAGAAAAACCACCGCAAGAGTCATTTTGAGAGGAAAGTTTTTCTGTTTCACTAATGATTGGGATTCCCAGAGAAACCAGAGTTGTGCATTGGGGGCAAGGATGGAGTTAGCTTACTGCAGCAATGCTACTCACAGAGTAGTCCCTGAACCACCAGCATCAGCATTGTCTGGGAGCTTGGTAGAAAGGGACAGCCTCAGGCCCCATCTTGGACCTACTGAACCTGAATCTCCGGAGGTGGGGTCCTCCCATTCTGCACTGAAGTTTGAGAACCACTGCTCTATACTATAGAACAGAATCCTATGCCCTCCCAGGGTGTGATGGGACCTGTAGGAGACCCTCGGCCCAATAGAAAACACTTGCAACAGGAGATCACTGGCTGCAGAGACACCTCTCCTTCCTCAAAGACAGCACATGTTGATACAGCCCATATCACATGCTGCCCCCGTTCTAGATGCTGTGCATACATTTTTATTTTATTTTTTTGAGACAGAGTTTTGCTCTTGTTGCCCAGGCTGCAGGACAATGGCACGATCTTGGCTCACTGCAACCTCTGCCTCCTGGGTTCAACCGATTCTCCTGCCTCAGCCTCCCCAGTAGCTGGGATTACAGGCGCCTGCCACCATGCCCTGCTAATTTTTTTGTATTTTCAGTAGAGACTGGGTTTCACCATGTTGGCCAGGCTGGTCTCAAACTCCTGACCTCAGGTGATCCATCTGCCTTGGCCTCCCAAAGTGCTGTGATTACAGGTGTGAGCCACTACGCCTGATCGATTGTGGGAATATATTAAACTGACTTGATCTTCACATCAGCTCCTTGTTTGCCTCCATCTGTAAATAGGCATTCTCCCCTATTTACAGATTATAGATGGAGGCAAACAAGTTAACTAACTTGCTCAAAGTTACACAGCTAGTAAATGGCAGAGACTAAAGTCTGTTCCTACCCACCATGCTATGCACACCCGGCTCACCCAGCAGGGGCTAGGGGAGGAGGGAACCAGGGGCAACTGGAAGGTACCTGGCATAAGTCCCAGGACATAGTGGTTGGCCCAGGATAGAAAGGGAGCTGGGGGCAGCCTGGGCAAAACTGACCAAGCAGAACCTGGCTGGAGATGCCAGGTGGAGGAGAACACAGTTCTAGCTCCTGGCATTTGGGCCCAGAACTGTCCCCTGGGAATCCTCACTGGGCTTGTCTGACTTTCTCTGTCGGGTCTCTTATAGGTTCTGGCTGTGTCAGATGGAGGTAAGTGACAGAATGTGTGGAGGAGGCCTGGCTGAGTGGGAGGGAGGAGGAAGGTGGAGATGGGTGGGGACGCCCCTGCCACCTGCTATCTTTCCAGGGAACATGTCTGCAGAGTGGATGCCTGGGGGAGGGTTGGTTGGGCAAGGGGCTGGGGAAGGCAGCAAGGCTCACCCTACTTGTCCATCCCCCTGCAGAGCTGAGCAGCACGACGGGGCCCCAGGGCCAGGGCGAGGGCCGCGGCAGCTCCCTCAGCATCCACAGCCTCCCCAGTGGCCCCAGCAGCCCCTTCCCCACTGAGGAGCAGCCTGTGGCCAGCTGGGCCCTGTCCTTCGAGCGGCTGCTGCAGGACCCGCTGGGCCTGGCTTACTTCACTGTAAGCCTGGGGTGGGGAAAGGGAAGGAGGCACATGGGAGAGGGCAGGGTGTGGGCGGAGCTTCAGGCTGGCCAGAGTGGGGTCCTCTGTCAGCTCCCTCATCTAGCCTTCCTGCAGCACCCTCTTCCTCTTCTCCCAGCTGGGAACTTTTCTTCCCTCTCCCTGTCCTTGTCTCTGCCTCTCATTTTCTCTCCCTGCCTCCAGATCTGGCTCCATCTGTCTGTCTGGTCCTATCTGTCTGGCTTGGTCTCTTGGCCCTGTCTCTGTCCCCATCTCTTTAATCACACCCCCCAGTTTGGTCTCTGTGTCTCGAGTTTCTGCCTGCCTCCCCATCCTTCCTCTCCCAGGAGTTCCTAAAGAAGGAGTTCAGTGCCGAAAACGTGACTTTCTGGAAGGCCTGCGAGCGCTTCCAACAGATTCCAGCCAGCGATACCCAGCAGGTGGGGAAAGGGGGAGCTGGCGCCGAGGGCTTGGGAGAGGGGAACACATGGCCTGGGCCATGCTCCATGAACAACTCCTCCTGTCCCTCCTCCTTCAGCTAGCTCAGGAGGCCCGCAACATCTACCAGGAGTTCCTGTCCAGCCAGGCGCTGAGCCCAGTGAACATCGACCGGCAGGCCTGGCTTGGCGAGGAGGTGCTGGCCGACCCCCGGCCGGATATGTTTCGGGCACAGCAGCTTCAAGTGAGCGGTGCCGGGTGGATTGGCCTTGAAAGGGACACAAAAGGGGCGGGGTGGGTGGGATAGGACCCTTGGGCGGAGCCTAAACTACAAAGGGGAGGGGGCAAATTTGGAGGCGGAGACAGAGCCAAAGCCCGGGCAGGACTGGCCGGACTCAGAGGGCGGTATCAGACGCAACGGTGAAGGCCAGCTAGAGGCGGAGCCTAGCTGAGCTAGGGGCGGGGCCTGGACCCTGGGGTGGGCGGATGGAGGAACTGAGGTGGGGGCGGGGTTTGGGAATCCCGCTCTAGGTTGCGGGCGGGGCCAGTCCCGAGGACCCGGCCTGGATCCCAGCAGCCCAGCGCCTCCGCCCCAGCCCCGGCTCACCTGCCCCGCGCTCGCCCCGCAGATCTTCAACTTGATGAAATTCGACAGCTATGCGCGCTTCGTCAAGTCCCCGCTGTACCGTGAGTGCCTGCTAGCAGAGGCCGAGGGGCGCCCGCTGCGGGAACCTGGCTCCCTGCGCCTCGGCAGCCCGGAAGCCACGAGGAAGGTGCGGACGAGGGACCGGCCGGGGCAGGGGGCCCTGCAGACCGCGTGCAAGAGGGGACGTCCCCGGGTGCAGATCTGCGGGTGTGTGCGCACTGTCTGCATGCGGGCTGGGGCCCAGCCCAGTGCCAGCACCTTCCTTGTACCTACAGAAGCCGAAGCTGAAGCCCGGGAAGTCGCTGCCGCTGGGCGTGGAAGAGTTGGGGCAGCTGCCGCCTGTTGAGGGTCCTGGGGGCCGCCCACTCCGCAAGTCCTTCCGCAGGGGTGAGGGCAGGAGCGAGCAATAGAGATGGGGGGAAGGCGGGAGTTCGGCCAAGTTTGGGGAGTGCCCCCTTCCTCCTTCGTGGCCCTCAGTTTGTAAGTCTATGAAAATCGGAACACAGGTCCCAGTGACCACCACACTCCCCTGGGTGGTTCGGGTCCTGGGCTAGACCACAGACGTTTAGAAATCTCCAACGGTGGTGACGCTCTCAGGGATTTACACCTGGGCCCCTGCAGGATGGCTCCAAACAAGGCCCACCAGTGGGGGAGAGGCTTCCACAAGAGGATGAGTGAGGGCAGTGGGGGCTGTTCGAGTTCATCGCTCCATCTTCCCTAGAGCTGGGCGGGGCGGCAAATGCTGCCTTGCGCCGAGAGTCTCAGGGCTCCCTCAACTCCTCCGCCAGCCTGGACCTTGGCTTCCTAGCCTTCGTCAGCAGCAAATCTGAGGTGAGCCGACTATTAGGGAAGACAAGATGCACTATGGGCTAGGACCACTACTCAGGCCCGTTTACGTGGTGGCCCTCGTTCCAAGTTGCTGTCCTTACTGTGTCTCCCAGCTTGCTCTGCATGGCCAACCTTTAGCCTCTTTTCTCCTGTCCTCACTGTATGGGTTCTCATGTATGTCATAGGTACACATCCTCAGTCAGCAGATGTGTACACATGTGCAGTGCCCAGGGGTGTGTACACAGCTTGTATGTGGGAATCAGCAGGTGGACCTGTCTCTAGGTGTCCATATGCCTAGGTGTGCATACATGTGTTCCTGCAAGAGGATGTATCTTTGCCTGCCTTGGGAGTGCATGTGCATGCTTGAGCCCCAGCAAGCTTACCTGTCTCTGTGTACCTGTCTGCATGCCCTTGCATGTGTGCTCATAACCTCCCCCGTTCCTGCCCTGAATCAGAGCCACCGGAAGAGCCTTGGAAGCACTGATGGTGAGAGTGAAAGCCGGCCAGGGAAGTACTGCTGTGTGTACCTGCCCGATGGCACAGCCTCCTTAGCCCTGGCCAGACCCGGCCTCACCATCCGAGACATGCTGGCAGGGATCTGTGAGAAACGAGGCCTCTCTCTACCTGACATCAAGGTCTACTTGGTGGGCAATGAACAGGTGGGAGCCTGGCCTCGCCCTAACTCTGACCTCCTTCCTGATCCTGATCCTGACCCCAACTCCATTTCTGTCTAGGCTCAGTTATAGCTCCAACTCCAATTCTGTTTCAAATCTCCTGGACTGACCCTAATTTCAACTCAATTTTCTATCATCACCCTCTTCCTAATTCCAGCCTCCACTGCAATCCCACTCCTATACCCACACCCAACTCCAAAGCAACTTCAGCACCAACTCTCACTCACTTAGATATCCACCCACCCCCTACCTCATACCCTTCCAGGTTTCCAGCTTCATCCATCATCCTACTTTGGTGATCTCAGGGGGGCAAAACTGGGGAGAACCACTGCCGGAGCTGAGGTTTGCCCCCATCATTCCCAGAGTCCAGACTGCCATCCTCACAGACTCATCCTGGAAATGGCCATCTGTGGGGTGCCTCACCTCCTTAGCCTCTAGGGGTGCCCAACGGCACCTAACCAATGAACTTTTTTCTTTAAGTGCAAGCTAGCTTGCACTTTAAAGAAGAGCTAGAGGGGGCCCGGTGCGGTGGCTCACACCTGTAATCCCAGCACTTTGGGAGGCTGAGGTGGGTAAATCACGAGGTCAGGAGTTCAAGACCAGCCTGGCCAAGATGGTGAAACCCCGTCTCTACTAAAAATGCAAAAATTAGTCAGGCAGAGAATTGCTTGAACCCAGGAGGCGGAGGTTGCAACAGTGAGCCAAGATCGCGCCACTGCACCATTCTGGCCTGGGCAACAGAGCAAGACTCTGTCTCAAAAAAAAAAAAAAAAAAAAAAAAGAAAGAAAAAAAGAGAAGAAGAGCTAGAGGAAAACTGGCTTTAAAGAAAACCGCCCAAGGCCGGGCGCCGTGGCTCAAGCCTGTAATCCCAGCACTTTGGGAGGCCGAGGCGGGTGGATCACGAGGTCAAGAGATCGAGACCATCCTGGTCAACACGGTGAAACCCCGTCTCTACTAAAAACTATAAAAAATTAGCTGGGCATGGTGGTGCGTGCCTGTAATCCCAGCTACTCAGGAGGCTGAGGCAGGAGAATTGCCTGAACTCAGGAGGCGGAGGTTGCGGTGAGCCGAGATCGCGCCATTGCACTCCAGCCTGGGTAACAAGAGCGAAACTCCGTCTCAAAAAAAAAAAAAAAAAACAAAACAAATAAAGAAAACCGCCCAGTAAGGGGAATCTCAAGGAAGAATACTGCCTTCCAGGGGACGATTGGGATTTTGTTTACCTAGTAGACAAGTCCTATGGCCCTGCCAGGTGTGTGGGGGAGAGAAACTGTCCTCCTGGACTACAGGCTGGAGGTGAGCCAGGCAGGGAGTGATCAGGGAGAAGGAAGAGTAAAAAAATCCAGAGAACGTCTCTTGGGAGAAGGTAGGCATTTCGGGCTGGTGTCCGGAAGGCTTCATGGAAGAAGCAGCAGTTGATGTGGATGGGGAGGAGTTTGTCTGGCAAAGTTGAGCTGTGGGGGAGGATGTCCCAGGCAGAGGCAACAGCTTCGGCAAAGGCCTACGGGTGGGTACTTGCAGGACATGTTCAAGGCCCAGAGTGCGGGGGTGCAAGGGCAGTAGTGGGAGGCATTCTGCCCACTATTCTCAGGCCTCCTGAGTGACTGCCGGCAGCCCAGATGGGCTTTCATACGTGCTAAATATAACTTCCCCACCCACACTCCACCTGCTCCTGCGCACAGTATAGGCCTACTGTCTGGGAGAGGCTGCCCCCAACCCCCACATCAGGCTGGAGCAGGCAGTGGGGTCTCTGAGGGCGGTTATCAAGAGAATTACTGTTTATGTACTACTGTGTGCCAGGCACTGCCAGATGCTTCACATCCTCTGGTTTCACAGCAGTTTTGGGGGTGAGTCCTTTTTGAATGAGGAAACAAGAAGTGTCCTTGGTAGGGGGGAATGGAGAGAAGTGGACAAATGTCAAAAATGGGACCAGGCCAGGGTGGCTGACCAAAGGTCGGTGGTGAGGAAGGAAATGCGTCCAGCTGATCTGATTGGGTTTCACACACCTGAGGGACACGGGGCAGCTGTTTTGGAGGCAGAGGCTGTCCTGGAGGCAGAGGCTGACTGGTACAGAAAGAATAGGCCGGCCGGGCGCGGTGGCTCACGCCTGTAATCCCAGCACTTTGGAAGGCCGAGGCGGGTGAATCACGAGGTCAAGAGATCGAGACCATCCTGGTCAACATAGGGAAACCCCGTCTCTACTAAAAATACAACAAATCAGCTGGGCATGGTGGTGCATGCCTGTAATCCCAGCTACTCAGGAGGCTGAGGCAGGAGAATTGCCTGAACCCAGGAGGCGGAGGTTGCGGTGAGCCGAGATCGCGCCACTGCACTCCAGCCTGGGCAACAAGAGCAAAACTCCGCCTCAAAAAAAAAAAAAAAAAAAAAAAAAAGAATAGGCCAAGGATCTGGGACCTAAGTCTGCCCCCTTATCATTTCATGCCAGCGGCTACTTTCTCATAATTTCTGTCCTTTCCCAAGAATGTCTAGCATTCTTGCCACTTTCCTCTCTGGCCTTGGCTTTCCCAGGCTTGGACTGTAGCTTGGTACCTTAACCCATTTGCTCCCCTACAGCTCTTCTACCCTCCTTACCTCCCTCTAAGAAGCCCCAGTGGTGGCCATGGGAGGACAGGAAGTTCTCTCAGACCCACAGGGATGGCTCGGGGTGGGGGAAGGGACTCTTAGACCCTGCCTGGCATCCACAGAAGGCCCTGGTCCTAGATCAGGACTGCACCGTGCTGGCAGATCAGGAAGTGCGTCTGGAAAACAGGATCACCTTCGAGTGAGTGTCCTGTCCCCAAGTCTGGGTCCCAGGTCCTGACGCTCCTCCCTTTAGGCTCTGTTCTGGCTCCCTGGCTCCCCAGACCCCGCCTCTCGTGCTAGCCCCGCCTCCTGGGCAAGCCCCTCCCCCTACAAGCCAGTACCACCTTCTGCAGTTCAAGCTCCGCCCCCTCGCCTTTATCCTGGGAAGGGTTTGGCTGGGGGCCGGTCCCCCGGCCCTGTGCTGCCCCTAGGGTTCCGCGCAGGCTCGAGCTGGCGGCGCTGGAGCGCGTGGTACGAATCTCAGCCAAGCCCACCAAGCGGCTGCAGGAGGCGCTGCAGCCCATTCTGGAGAAGCATGGTTTGAGCCCGCTGCAGGTGACGCTGCACCGGGTAAGCCGCGGGGCCGTGGGACGAGGCGGGGCGGCGGCCTGTACCGCGGGCTGCTGACCTCTCCCCACAGCCAGGCGAGAAGCAGCCTCTGGATATGGGGAAGCTAGTGAGCTCGGTGGCGGCCCAGAGACTGGTTTTGGACACTCTTCCAGGTAGGGGACATTGGCCTCGGAGCTTGATCTTCTGGAATGGCTCTGGCCCAGAAGGAA
This sequence comes from Sapajus apella, assembly GCF_009761245.1. Lineage (NCBI taxonomy): Eukaryota > Metazoa > Chordata > Mammalia > Primates > Cebidae > Sapajus > Sapajus apella. The sequence goes on from NW_022437140.1 coordinate 796,689, forward strand.
AGCGATCCAGGCAGGAGGCAAACACTAATTGTGGTGATCTCTGTCACAGGTGTGAAGATCTCCAAAGTCCGTGACAAATCTCCTTGCCGCAGCCAGGTGAGCGAAAGGTGGGGCGCCCTCTTCCACCCTCTGCTTCTCCCCTCCCAGTTGTGGCTCTGACCCCACATTCTCGCAGGGCTGCCCACCTAGAACCCAGGACAAGGCCACCCATCCCCCTTCGGTGTCCCCCAATTCTCTGGTGAAGGCGCCCAGTAATGCCACTGGAAAGCGGCAGACCTGTGACATCGAAGGTACATGAGGGATGAGCTGGGGATCAGAGGGACTAGGGCAGTGGGGTTGGGGACCATTCAGGGTGGCATCAGAGAACCTTGAGCTAAGGTAGGAGGCTGCATGCCATTGGGCATGGAACAGGAAGGATGGGGGTTTAGGAGCAAGGGGCTGGAATAAGGGGCCACAGGCCATTGGTGCTGGGGCCATGGAGGCTGTGGCTACAGTAAGGCAGCGAAACTGTTTCGGGCTAGCATGTAGGCAGGTCTGTTGGGGGGAACTCTCATGCTGTGTCTGCCTCTAGGCCTGGTGGAGCTGCTGAACCGGGTGCAGAGCAGCGGGGCCCACGACCAGAGGGGCCTTCTGAGGAAAGAGGACCTGGTACTTCCAGAATTTCTGCAGCTGCCTACCCAAGGGCCCAGTTCCCAGGAGACCCCACCACAGACTGAATCAGCAGCCCAGCCCAGCGGGGAATCCTTGAACTCCACTGACCACTCTGCCCTCTGACAGCTGCTCAACAGTCCAGGACAGCTGCATGGCACTTGGCGGGCCGAGCATGCCATGGGTCCGCTCTGCATGCCCTGTCTGTGCCATGAGTGTCCCTGGCCCCTTCCTGCCATGGGCAGGCCCGCAGGAAGAGCTGGTAGGGGTAGAAAGGGGACTCAGATGAGACACACCCTGCAACTGCCACCACCTGGTCCCTTAACAGGCTCACTTCCCCATCCCTTGCAGCCAGGCCACAGTGGGGAAGGTAGGTCTAGCCCCTTGGTACAGGCTTGCCCCACACAGAGGGGTGGCGTTGGCAGTGCCAGCCTCCCCAGCCTGTGCCAAGCTTCAACAGGGGCAGGAGGAGGGGCCAGCCCCTCCTCAGGGAGCTGGTATGAGTTAGGCCTGAGGGTGCAGGCGGGCAGCCCCGTATGCCACCCTCATAGACTATATTGTACATATGGATTTTGCAGTAAGCTTGGGGCAGCTGGGTTTGTCCGTGATGTATGATACTGTTATTATAATAATTATTATTATTCTGCCATGAGTTGTCTTCCTTGTGTGCCAGACTGTCCTGTGGCTTCCCCCACCCTCAAACCATACTGCTTTTGTCACCAAGGTCAGTGCCAGGAAACTCTTGGGGACCTCAGGATATGCCTCCTGACTTCCTGTTTTCAGAACCTCTCTTCCTGACTGTACAGTATATGGGGTGGTGTGTGAATATCTTAGAGGTTTTTTTTTTTAAAGAATATGGGAGCTGGGTGAGGTGGCTCATGCCTGTAATCCCAGCACTTTGGGAGGCCAAGGGGGACAGATCGCTTGAGCTCAGGAGTTGGAGACCAGCTTGGGCAACATGTTGAAACACTGTCTCTACCAAAAATACAAAAAAAAAAAAAAATTATCTTGGTGTGGTGGTGGTGGTGGGTGTGGTGGTGCATGCCTGTGGTCTCAGCTACTCAGGAGACTGAGGTGGAAGAGGATCGCTTGAGCCCGGGAGGTGGAGGTTGCAGTGGGCGGAGATCATGCCACTGCACTCCAGTCTGGGTGACAGAGTGAGACCCCATCATGGAGTGGAGGTGAGAGAAAGGGTGGGGAGAGGTGTGGGGGTGAAGAACCCTGTGGGGAGCTGTGCCTTTCCATCATGGTGCTGTTGTTCCGTGGTCTCTGTGGATCTGAGTACATCATTCTGGTCACTGTTCTCTGCTTATAGTGGGCACCGAGTGTGCCTCTGCACACGTAACTGGGAAACCTTTCGAGTGCGTCAAAGGCCTATGAGGGGGACACTGATTGTTGTATCAGGGGCAGGTTCTCACTCTTACCTGCTTTAGCTGGACGTCTGGCTGGAAGCCGACACCCCTCACAGGGTGAGACAGGGAAGACCTCCGAGGCGGGGCCTAGACTGCGGGGAGAGAAGCCAGACTTGGTCCCAACCCAGAGAGGTAAGTGGTGCAACAGGGGAAGCTAGAAGGCATAGGGGCCGGGAGAAGGCACCTGATAGGGTGAGGGGGTCTCCTGACTGCCTCAAGCAGGTCACACTGCCTTCCCCATTGTAATCTTTGCTGTCTCCTCTGCCAGGAACTCCCCTTACCCATCCCCCTCTCAGTCAACTGGCTCCTCCTCCTCGTTGAAATCTGTGGGGTTTGCCAGCCCACCCTGTCCTGCTATGAGGGCTTCAGGCCTCTGCCCCCTCAACCCATTTTGTTTTGCTGACTTAACCTGGGATCCCTGGCAAACCCAGCCAATCAGAGTACTTCATTCCACTGGCCAATCAGAGTATGCCATTCCATTAGCCACTCAGAGCACTCCATTCCACTAGCCAATCAGAGTAGTACATTTCCGGGCCGGAATTTGGTTCAGACATAGTCCTCTCAGGTGTCCCGGAGTCCCAGTCCTGGTCATTTTATACCATCTCCTGCGGTTTGTAGAAAGGACTCTTAGGGAAAGAACCTGCATGTGAATGCAGCCAACACTGGAGAGCAAGACTAAAAGATGGAAGAAAGCGGCTGGGCTTGGTGGCTCACGCCTGTAATCCCAGCACTTTGGGAGGCCAAGGCGGATGTATCTCCTGCAGTCAGGAGTTCTAGACCAGCCTGACCAACATGGAGAAACCCCGTCTCTACTGAAAAAAAAAAAAAAAAAAAAAAAAAAAAACAGCCCGGAGGGGTGGCACATGCCTGTAATCTCAGCTACTCGGAGGCGGAGGCAGGAGAATTGCTTGAATCTGGGAGGCAGAGGTTGTGGTGAGCTGAGATAGCACCATTGCACTCCAGCCTGGGCAACAAGAGCAAGACTCTGTCTCAAAAAATGGAAGGAGGAAGGAAGCTGGGTGCGGTGGCTCATGCCTGTAATCCCAACACTTTGGGAGGCCAAGGCAGGCCGATCACGAGGTCAAGAGATCGAGACCAGCCTGGCCAACATGGTGAAACCCCATCTCTATTACAAATAAAATAAATTACCCAGGCGTGGTGGTGTGTACCTGTAGTCCCAGCTACTCTGGAGGCTGAGGCAGGAGAACCGCTTGAACCCAGGAGGCAGAGGTTGCAGTGAGCCGAGATCATGCCACTGCACTCCAGCCTGGCAACAGAGTGAGACTCCATCTCTAAGAAGATTCCTGACGAAATCCAGCCATACCTGAAGTGAAACACTCCTTATTTTCTCCTTGTGCATGCCAATAAATCCTTTTAGTGTGTGTGCTTTTTACTGTGAGAGGTTTTTAAGACCTGCAAACACAAAAGTCCTGCTTCATTAAACACCTCAGAGGAAGGCTCCCTGACTGTTCTCTATCATGCTAGACAGTTTTCTAAATTCGCAATAGTTATCACACTGCGTAATTATCTTGTTTACTCAATGAAACTCATGTGCTGACAATATGATGATACTCATGCACCAACAGTAGGGACCTTATCCATCATTTTTTCTTTTTCTTTCTTTCTGTTTTTTTTTGTTTTTTTTTTGAGTTGGAGTCTCACTCTGTTGCCCAAACTGGAGTGCAGTGGTGCAATCTTGGCTCACTGCAACCTCTGCATCCTGGGATTCTCCTGCCTCAGCGTCCCGAGTAGCTGGGATCACAGGCACACACCACCACACCCAGCTAATTTTTGTATTTTTAGTAGAGACGAAGTTTCATCATGTTGGCCAGGATGCTCTCGAACTCCTGACCTCAAGTGATCCATGTCCCTCAGCCTCCCAAAGTGCTGGGATTACAGGCGTGAGCCACCATGCCCAGCCAACCTTGTTCGTCTTAATCACCACTCTGTCCCCTCGGCCTGTGGGATGAAAAATGACGCTACAGTCTCACATAGTCTTAGCAAAGCAGGCAGTGGCAGCAGGGCGTTGAAGATCCTGGCAGAGGACTGCATAGCACAATCACAGTGTGGGGCCAGGGGTGGGGGTAGGAAGACAAACCCGTATCCCTTCTCCGACCAGCCACAGAACTTTCTCCTTGTGAGAGGGGACACCCTTCCATGTTCTCCAGGATAGAGAGCTGAGAGATGGGCTGTCTCTCCAAAGTTAACAGATCCTACACGCCAAGCCCACCTTTCACCCAACCCTGCACTTCTGTGGGCCCAGTAGTGATGACAGCTACTGTTAGGAACCGATGGGATTGTCCCATCATAAAGGGTTAGGGGCCAGGTAAAAGAGCACATACAGAGGTCAGCCCTGCACGTGCAGGAATTCACATTTACTGAGGTCCCCAAGTGAGATATGCTCCATCTTTTATCTCATTTTTTGCCTCCACAACAAAACAACCTGGTGAAGATGAACTCAGGCTGCAAGAGGGGAAGTGACTAGCCCAGGATCCTGCAAGGAGTTGTCACGGGAGCTTCACCAGCACCCAGGTTGTCTGATGGGGACACACCCCAGGGGGCCTAGATGCTGTAGAAACTCCTGATGGGGCTGGGAACAGTGGTTTACGCCTGTAATCCCAGCACTTAGGGAGGCTGAGGCGGGCAGATCACGAGGTCAGTTGTTGGAGACCAGTCTGGCCAACATAGTAAGACCCCACCTCTACTAAAAAAAGAAAAATACAAGGCCGGGCGCGGTGGCTCAAGCCTGTAATCCCAGCACTTTGGGAGGCCGAGGCGGGTGGATCACGAGGTCAAGAGATCGAGACCATCCTGGTCAACATGGTGAAACCCCGTCTCTACTAAAAATACAAAAAATTAGCTGG